>NC_046155.1:150506436-150678936 GCF_011064425.1 Rattus rattus | reverse complement strand
AAGCCGGACCCCAAGCTGGCTCCAAGTGTCCTGCATGGGAAGAAGGACGGGCCTGTCCCCACATGGGCGGGGACATAAGTGCGGGCTGCTCCTGCTTGGGCAGTGCTGGCCTTGGACAGCTCCTTTGGCCTAAGTACAGGAAGGGCTAGAGGCCAGTTCCACACTGAGCAGAGGTTCCTTATTGTTCTTTCTGTTCTTGGTTCTTCTCAGCCCTTGGAACATGTTTCTATGCCGAGCTTCAGACAAAGGATTAGAACAGAAATGGGGAAAGAGCATGGGTCTCTGTGGCAGGCCGGTCTGAGGTGAGCTCTGGGTTGCCACGTGCTAATCATGAAGTCCTGAGCCAGGGACCCAAGCCTGGTCTTCCTCTGTAATTCCGGGTCTAGTCTTCCACAGAAGGCTCCTGTGAGGCACAAAGGCTGACACTCCGTGTGAGCACCTGCGGGCCCCAGGTCATCCCCCCTTCCTGTTTCACTATGGTCCTGAGTAGCACAGCTTCCTAAAGGGGCCACACAGAGCACTGTGGTGCTCACTGTTCTAGGGAAATAACTGCTTGTGTTTATGGCCTGGCTGGGCGGTGGGGGAGGGGAGAGGAGGATTGCTCTTCTGCTCCTAACTTGGCTTTAATGTTCAAATTCTGCTTCCCTGGGTGCTTGAGGGTGGGAGGCACAGGACACTATAGGATAGTGGAGATTGCTGCAGTGGGGGGCTGGGGGCAGAATTCATTTTGCTGTCTTCCTAGGTCCGCTCCAGGCTCATTCCCCGTCATTCAGCACATTAGGGGTGCTGGCAGTCAGTGAACTGTCTGGGAGTGGGGGAACTGGCTGAGAGTTTTGGGACCTGCTGCTGGGAGCTCGGCCTCATGGCGTTTTGCCCCACGCCACCCACAGACGGGCATATGCAGATTGCATACTTAACAAGGTAGACACTAGCTACTGTCAAGGAACTTCCTGCCCAGTGGCAGAGACACAAGAGCCGTACAGACTGAGAAACCCTGCTCTGTCTGGTCTTCACACAGTGGGTGCCGTGCAGAAGAGGAGACGTGGCTGCTGCAACAAGAACCCCGTGGGGAGTGGCTAGGGTGCCACGTAGGAGAGGAGGATGTAGGAAAGAACCCCCTTCAGAGCCAGCTGGGGTTGAGACCTGAACACCGAACTGCAGAATAAACATCTGGGAGGGAGGCCATGTTAACTTCTTTCCCTGTTGCTCTGATAAAAATACCCTGCACCTTAAGGAAGGAAGCGTTGGTTTTTGGCTTGCAGCTTGGGGGTTCATTCCATGGTGGTGGGGAGGTGAGTGGAAGCTGGCCTCACAGTGTGGGTAGCAGGATGTAGAGATCTGCAAACACCAAGCCTCAGCTCACGTTCCCCTTTCCACCCCTCTCCACGGTGGTCTTCACACCTCAATTAACCCAATCTGGATGATCCCTCATAAACATGCCCAGAGGCCTGTCTCCTTGTGCTCCTGAATCCACTCGCTGACAGCATTAACCACAGTGGGGACCTTCCACCCAACCCTGCGTGCACCTACTCCCTGCAGGATGACAAACCAAGCCTTCAGGCTGGCTTTTGGGCTCCTATAGAACCGGGCTTCCTCTCTTGCCCCCACCCAAGCCACTCCCACCCCACCACACTACCTCTGACTGACCTCAGGACCTTTGCACCTGATGTTTGTTCTTCTCAGGACACTTTCCACAGATGTTCACCTGGATAAATCTCTCCTTTAAGTTTTGCCCAATAGTCACCTATTTGATGAGTGGAGGATCCTCCCCCACCCCCTCCCTTCCCCTCCTTCCCCTCCCTCTCCCTTTCTTCCTCTCTCTGTGTCACTATTTTCCCACTCATCTTGTTATTGGTTTATTACAATTTTCTCCTATGAAATCGGGTATTTTTGTCTGATATTATTTTTCTATGTAACCAAGTACCTGGAATGGTGGTTTGAACACAGTGGGTGCATAATGAATACCCCAGTACTTACTTGCTGACTGCGCGGATGAGCTCATCTTTTTTTCTCCAAGAGCAGCAGTGAATAGAGCCCAAGTCTAGCTGTGTGCTGGGTTGGGGTTGAGGGGGGCTCAATCTGGCATAGAGTTGGGACCAGGGACAGGTCGGGACGTCAGCACTCTCATAGGTGGCCTCTGGGAGGCCATAGGATGCCTGCGACAGGGACATGTCTGTGTGGAAGGGGCAATGAGGAAGATGATCCTCTGGGCCAGAAGAGGTTGTTGCTTTACCTAGAGATACAGCATCAGCACAACAGAAAAGGAATACAGACTTCCTCCCCCCCCCACACACACACACTCACGCACAGCCACACACATCCCTGCCACCATGCAGTCATGCAGTCTTGGGTGTACACACACATACCCACATGTGACAACTTCATATTCTGCCTCTGCTTTTTAGTATTTGCTCTCAAATGTTCTATCCTCTGTGCCCTGTTTCTTCCCAGGAAGATCACGGATGCTCAAATGTGATCATGTAATGATTAAAAACCTAGACTCAATGCCAAGTACGGGCTCTGTGTTCCTGGGAAAGTAACTTAAACCATTTGGTTCTGTTCCCTGCGTTGTAGAATGGGAGTGACGCCAATCTCATAAATGGTTATGGAGGTTAAATGAGATGATAGACAGAGTGACGTATACATCACATGTGGTGTTAAGTGGCTGGCTACTTGGCCAGACATGTAGCAAGCCTTGAATGTTAATGGAGCATTTAAAGAACATGTGGTTAGAAAGGCATACAGGATTTACTGGATGTCAAAGGATCCGTGTGGGATGGCTCAGTGGTTAAGAACATTCAGTTCTCAGCACCCGCACTGTGGCTCACAACCACCTGCAATGCTGGTTTCAGGGAATCCAGTGCCTTCTTCTGGCTTCCACTGGCACCCGTGGGGGCCCAAATATACATGCAGGGCAAATCATTCATATAAGTAAAGTGATAAAGATGAGGAGGAAGAGGAGGAGGAGGAGGAGGAGGAGAGGAGAAAAAGGAAGAACAGAAAGAGGAGGAGGAGGAGGAGGGGGAGGAGGAAGAGGAGGAGGAGGAGGAGGAGATCTGTGTGCCTGTTGCCTGTTGGCTTTGGAGTTTTGCAAGCTATGAAAAAAGAAGATTTTTTTCCTGAGCGAAGGTCACTCACTAGCCACTGGCCACAGAAGCTGCAGTTCTATGCAGAGGAGAACAATTTTCACAAAGGCCTCCATGCCCTGACCATTTAAATGGGGCCACTCCCAAAACAGAAAGATGAGTCACATGTGTCTCCTGGTCCCTTGCCACTGCTACTGTCTGTCTATCTGTCTGTCTGTCTGCATTGGGGGTGCTGGAATTGAATCTGCGGATGCACATTCTAGGCTGCTGCCCTACTACTGAGTTATATCCCCAGCCCCCTGGCCACAGTCACGTGCACCCAGCTCCATGTCTTCCTAGGAGACACCTCAGGTGGCCTGGAGAGTTTGGTCCATCTTAAGCCTTGGTCTGTGTGGACTGTGTGAAACAGGGAGGGGCGGGGCCTGCCTGCCCTTGGATGCTGCTCACCCCTAAGCCATTGGGTAGGACAAGTTCTCAGCCTGTGCCTCAGTTTCCTTGTCTGCCCAAAGCAGCTGATGGTTACTCCTAGCAGGGAGCGCCATGAGACTTCTAAATGGAAGGCATATGCATGAGGTGACTGCAGGGGCAGCACATAGCATACAGTAAGTGACAACGCTTGCCCCAGTCCCAGGAAGATCCTCTTGTGTTGACACCTCCCTTCCCGCTCTGTTCTTTGGTTCTCCCTGTCACAGTCAGGAAGGGCTTCACAGCCAGGCAGCAGGATAGCTGATATCCCAGAGCAGGGGAAGAGACAGAGGACATCATGTTCCTCCCCAGGGATGAGAAGCAACGTGCACTGAGCACAGGGAGGCGGCATCCATCTTGGTTCCAAAGTAGATCTTGAGGCTACCAGGCCTCGCTGAAATCGAAGACTAGAACAGCAATGTGCTCCTAATCCAAGTGTCTACTCTCGGTCTGCAGCTCCCCGCTCTACTTCAGAGGTCCCACCCTTACCCCTTATCACCCCTTGTTCTTCCATCTACCCTGGCCTCAGCTCTACACCCAGCCTTTCCTCATCAAGTCTCAGGGAGCTGCCAGGGAATCAAACCCAAGTCTCCTTTTAGGCAGAGCAACGGAGTTCTCTTGTTTCCTCCCTGCTTCCAGACCAGAGCCCCAGGAGGCACTTGAAGACCTTTTCCTAGACAAAGAATAACAATTATCAGAAAGATTCCTTGGAACTGAACTATCTCTTATGAAAGGCAGAAGTAGCTTCAGACGATGTTTGGTGCCAGTGATTTTATTTTCCTGACATGCTTACACATGCACACATCCGCGTAAACACACGAGCACGTCGAGCCTCGGGGGATTCATTCCCTGCCACTTCTTCTTCTCTCTCCCATCTTCAGGACAGTTCTAGACAGTGGGGGTCTGAGCTTTCAACAGGGCAGGGCCAGGGTGACCAGACAATCCTGCTAGGAGGAGGGCAGAGAAGGGCCCGGACGTGTTCCTGTTTAGAAGGTACCTGTGTGACCCTCAGCACCTCTCCTGGCATGGCCCCATGGCCTTCTCCTTTCTCTCCTCCTCGCCCACCCATGCAATCCTACATACATCCATAGACCCTGTTGTCCACAGCAAGGTCCTCCCATTCTTAGTCTTTGTAGGCTGCCAGGGGTACCTCCATTAAACTCTTCACACTCTTGGGGGAGCAGCCTTAGAGCCACTGTCCAACTTCCTTGTGTTTGTTGTTGTTAAGACAAGTCCTAACTCTGCAGCCTCGGCTGAACTGGGGCTGAACTGGGGCTGAACTGGGGCTGAACTGGGGCTGAACTGGGACTCACTGTGCCCACCAACTTATGCTTATCCACCGGTGAACACAAATGCGGGCCGGGGGAGGTGTCCTTTGAGCAGTGACCCTGGCGACCACCCCTGTTCTAGGAGATGGCTGTATTACTGGACAGGGAGCCAAGCTTGTGGCGGAGGCTCACAATCCATGGGTGAAGACTGCCTGTGATTAGAGGCTTGCCCCGAATGCCGTGAGACATCTAATTAGCTGCCATCTTCCCAGGAGACAGCCCGGGTGGGTTGTGTAATTTCGTTTCCATACTTTACACTCCCTCCATCAGCACAGGGATCCGAGCCCATCTTTTGCCAGGCTCCTTGTTTGTTTGCATTCCAGCCATGCCAGGTGCCCCCCTCTCATCTCTCCACAGCTCCCGCCCACCAGGGAACATGCCCGCGGGCAGGTGGGGGAGGGTGCAGGGAAGAGCTTTTCCACCTTGCCCCAGAGACCTAGCTCCAAGCACACTGAGAGTGCATGGTCACGTTTCCCCGTTTCCCAAGTGACACTGGACTCGCCGGTGACTTCCCTTCCCCTTCAATCCTGTTGTCATCTGGTTACGGGCAAGATGACATGAAGCAGACGACAGTAGAGTCAGAGAGTCAGAGTCTCACTATGTAGGCCAGGCTACCCTTGGATTTACAGAACTGTGTCTGCTTCTGCCTCCAGAGTGCTGGGATTAGAAGTGTGCACCACGGCAATTTGATTTACTTCTCTGAGTCCCACCCTCACCGGCATCTGCCCATCCAAAGTGCCACCTACACAGGCATTGTCCTCAGGATAGCAGGCTGCCCTTGGGTATTCAAGGGTTTCTATCAAGTCTGGATTCTCCTGGCTTGTTATTCTGAATTACTAGACAGTGCAAACTCTTTCACTCCATTACACAATTGGTCTTCTGTCAGTCCCAAAGAGACAGTCTGCAGAGACATCCGGAAGCCACTTCTTATTCTTTCCTCTCTGGGCTCATGTCGTGCTTCTCTCCTACTTAGAACACAGCCAAGTTCCCAGCACTAGGTAAGGCACCATATACGTTCTCTGGGAAATACGAGCCCACAGCCACTCCATTTAATGGAGGACAGAGCCCCACGTGGGATTTCACACCTGCTTCCTCGAGCAAGGCTCATGGCTCAGCGCCATCACTCATGTGCTATAGATACGATTAGCCCCACTCAACAGACAGGGAAACTGAGGCTTTGAGAGTGTGCCATATGTCTAAGATTGCATAGTCAGTAAGGAAGGGACCTAAGGAAGCTGGCTCAGGGCCTCTGATATTGTCCTGTGTGCCTGCCTTGTGTCCCCTCCCCCAGCTGTGAATTCCTTTGTGTGTGGGGGTGGGGGCTAGGGGGAGCCATGTCCATCCATCCACTCCAGCACCTGGCAAGGCTCCATTAAGCACCCTTGTGATCAAGAACATGGTTCTTTGCGGGCCCAGCCTCCTCCTGTCTCTCCCCTTTGGCCTCTCCTGCTGTAGCTTCCTGCCAGCAGCACATCGGGGGGGCCTGTGCTTGGATGCCAGGCTGCTGATACAAGCAAAGGCTTGACCTGGGCCTGGGGCTACTGGCCCAGCTCCTTGCCCTGCTTGCCTTGCAGACAGAGTGGGGCCTGGCACCCAGGACCCCCCAGCCTTCAGCTGCCAACAAGGCAGAGAACTGCTGAGCCAGCCAAGACGCCGACAGTCATAGCCACCAATGGAGACGGAGCCCAGGAGGCCTGGTCAGCAGTTGCCTGTGGGCTGAGAAATGTTCTGGCCCCAGCTTGGCTTCACCTCAGGGGTAAAAGGAACCTGACCAAACAGTCTGGGTTTTGTCTCCACAGTGTCTGGGCTTCGAAAACCAGGCCTGTCTGAGCTCAGGCTGTGAAGAGCAGCTCCTTCTCCATGCCCCACCATCCACAGCATGGATCACTGCTAGGCTAAGCATTCATGGATGGGCCTCCCAGATCTGCTGGATCCAGGCACCACATTCCTGAGGGGGGAAAAAAAACCCTTCGTCTTTGAAGGTGTAGTTGGGGGAGTCCCTGCACAAGGGACAGACAGGCCCTTTCTGAATTCTAAGGCTCACTGGTCCCCCGGCTGTGTGGCCTTTAGCTTGTCACCTCACTTCTTGGAACTGGGTCTTTATTTGCCAGATGGAGATAGTCACACAAAAAAACTTAACACGGCTGTTGTAAAAAATAGAGCTCTTTTTTAGTAATTTATAGCATTTTTCATTAACATGAATTAATTGTACATACTAATGAGGTTCAGTGTTGTATCCGACACATGCATACAACAGGCACTGATCAAATTTAGCCTCCCTTTACATTACCCCGTCCCCACCCCCGCCCCAGGACTCAGGATGCCAGATTCCCGTCCATGTATCATCCTCTACCATCCGCATAGCACTGGGCGAGCACACAGTCCAGTTTCTCTTCGTATCTGACCCGCTTTGTTCAACACAATGTCCACTGGTCCCATCCATTCCACTGCAGAGTAGCTGACTGGTGTCCACCCTGGGTGTGGGCCGTGTGCTTGCTGTCCATCCGTCCACTGACTCCATCGGCTGACTCCTCAAGCACCTCAGTGGCAGACAATCGCCCCACAGTAAACATGGTATGTAGGTGCCGGGGCCGCTGGGGCTGATTGTGTTTCCTTCTGGTGCAAAGGCAGGAGCTGAGTCAGGTGGGAGTTCCGCTTTAGTACTGAACCTTTGCTCTGCTCTCCACAGAGGCAGAACTACTTCACATTCCTACCAGAGTAAGTGAGGAGTCGTTTCCCTCAACTCTTTACCAGTATTTATTCCACTTTGGTGATTTTTCTTAAGATCCTTGCTGTCGTAACCGAGATGCGATGTTATTCACAATTTCAATTTGCATTTCTCTGATTGCTAAGATAGTGGGCATTTGCTCATATATCTACAATTTCCATTTTCTCTGAGAAATATTTTCGATAATTTGCCCGCTTTTAATTAGATGGCCTGGTTGTGCTGCCGCTGAGGTATTTATTAATTTCCTTACACATTTCGATGCTAAACCTTCATCAGACTAAAAAGCTGGCAGACATTGTCACCACTCTCCTGGGGGGTCCCAACAGAAGCTTTTGCTGCTAATGCTGTGGTGGTTTAAATGAGAAACGTCCCTCGGAGGCTCCTGTACTTGAACACTTGGTGCTGCTTAAGGAGGTTGTGGAGCCCTAAGGAGGTGCCGTCTTGCTGGAGGAGTGTGTGTCACTGAGGGTGGACTGTGAGAGTTCATAGCTTCGTCTCACTTCCAAGGTCGTTCCCTCTGCTTCCTTCCTGTGGCTGAGACGTGACCTCTCAGCTTTCTGTGCCTACCACTAAACCTGCCTGCCCGGATGAACTTAGCCCTTTGAAAATGTAAGCCAAGACAGACTCTTTCTTCCCTAAATCACCCTGGCTACAAAACTTCATCCCTGCATTTGTTAAAACTAAAGAAGAACTTGTGCAAACATCCACTTAATTACAGCTACTCTATACCAGAAAGCTTGTTTCTCAGTCAGGCTTTGTGGAGCACATTTGTAACCCAAGCATCCAAGAGGCAGAGACAGGAGGACAGCCCCCCTCCATCCCCTAGCCCCATTCCAGAGCTACAGCATAAAATCATGTCTCAAAACACAAAACAAAACAAAAACAACAACAACGAAACCACAAAGGGGCTATTTCCCATCCTCTTGGCAGCCTTGGTCATATAGTTCTGGTGTTTTTGTTCCTGACAGTGATTCAGACAACCAGGTGCTTTAGAACCTCAGAATCCATCATTCACAGCCATGGCCCCAGGAGGAAGAGGAAATGGCTTTGGATGTGTGCAAAACAATCTCTGTCATCTCTGAGAAGATTTTCTAGGAACTAGGGGAGTTGAAGCAAGAGTTATGTGACAGGAAGTGACAAGAGTTATGAGTGGGCTTGAAGACAGAGCTGAGCACTGGCCATGTAAGCCAGGGTAGGCAGTCCCCGTCTTGGCGGAAAATAGTGCAGAGTCAGCAGATGAGCTTAGACATACAGTGACACAATCCGATTTTCCTTAGAGTCTGATTGCTCCCCCAGTGTGGAGGAGCTATTGGAAGGAGAGAGGCTGGAGACCTTAGAACAAGGCAGAAAAACATCCCAGTGTTCCAGGCAAGCTTCCTCTGGGGACCATCCCAGTGCTGCAGATCACCTTCCTTTAGGAACAAGTGAGCAAAGAATATCGGGAAGAAGAGGACAGGTGGACAGTTGTCCTCACAGGCATCGATGGTCCCATGACCATGGGGTCTGCACTGCAGTGAAGCCTCAGAGAGGACTTGGCCCACATCCATTCACTATCTAATTGAGCCTCGTTGTTGGTGAAAATGCAATATTTTCATAGCTTGAGAGTTCTGTACAAGTCCAAACCTTGTCAGGGTCCACAGGAATCAAAATGCAAGCTTTGTACTTAAGGAAGTAGAACTTTCTGGAAGCAAGTTGGAATCTTATCTGTTAGGGGGTCTGGCTGACAAACCTAATTGCTTTGGGACTTTCTGGCAAAAAATCTCAGATATTTGCATTGTTAATATTCAGGTTTGTGGCCGTGTGCAATGCTGTTCTCCGTATCTCATGGCACTGTCACTTCCTGGACAGGCAAAGGCTTGCCCCTGGGCACTGGAGGAAGCTTACCTTAACCTTAAAAGGGACTGGGGGAGGGTGTACAAGATATCTCAACAGATAAATGTCTTCACAAGCACAGTGACCTGAGCTTCATCCCCAGAATCACTTAAAGGGGGAAAGAGAGAGAACCAACTCCACACACAGGTCCTACTTGTAGCTCACCTAGCAGGAAATACATTATCTAGGGAGCGGCTGCAGTGGGCATGGACTGCAGGCTCTCCTCGTCCTGGAAGAGACGGTTCGATTCCCAGGAGCAGTTCTTAGTTTAAGAAGCTGTGCAAGCACTGTCTCCTTCCCTTTTTCTGAAGAGTACTGGGACCCAAGCTGCTTCCCAACTTCCAGGATGGCCCTTAAATGGACTCAGAAGCGGAGTAGATCCTGAGGTAGATCCACACCCTGTAAATGTGATGACAGATTGGCTCTAAAAACTGGAGGCTTCAGTATCAGAAGCAGAAAATATTCCTATGGGCCAGATGAGGTATGTCATGGTTAATTTTGATGGCCATTTTGACAAGATTTGGAATCACATCTCTGGATTTGCAGAGGGGTTTCCAGAGAGAAGGTTAATGGTGATGGGAAGCCCCGCCCTGAACATAGGCATCACTGATCCATGGGCTGAGTACCTGAACTGAATACAGAACAGAAGACAAGCACTGACTTCTTATGGAGTGTTGTGCCTTTCAATTATTGCCCACTCACTGTGCTGAACATTCTCTGTGTGTTGCTCTATTCCATACTCTGGGAGATGGGTGTCACTGTACCACTTGTGATGAACGTTTCACAGGTTGTCTGCCTTGAACCCCCCTTTCTCAGAGTCCCTCACAAACCCATCTGGTATCCACAGGAGCTGCAAGATTCCTATGCCATTCTACTCCTTTGAGACCACGTGACCGATCTGAGGATGAAGCACCCTGACAAGGGCTGAGCCTGTCTTTCTCTCCATTAATAGCTCAGTACTGAGTCTGAAAGCAGGGGAGCTTTGCTCAGTGTCACAGAAGTAGCAACGAAAAGCCTACATAACCACGCTCTCTGCCACACAGAAGGCAAGCTTTGTGGTTGAGAGTGCAGAACTTTCTGGAAGCAATAATGCAAAGCAAGGCAGACCAGACTTGTTGCCTATAACTAGCCATGTGATTTGGACCAACAATACTAATTAGTAGTAGTATATAACATGCATTGAGTCCATACACTGTTCTAAATACTCTTCCAAACACTTCAAACATATGCACCAACTCAGAATCTTATCACAATGACAGTAGAAGGTGATTTCCGTTATGGAGCGTAAAGAAACCAAGGCCCAGTGAGATGGGTGTGCTCCCGCGTGTATGCCAGTGCTGCCACATCTGTTGAGGTCAACTTGCTGACCCGCACATGGAGAGAATACTTGCTCTTTTACAGGAAAGAGCAAACATGGCAGGCTCAAAAACGGTTGTCCTTGAAAAGTCCTACTCACAGGGCCAGCTCTCATCCTAAACCTAAGAACTGGAACTACTCGAAGGTTCTGCCATTCTCCAATAGGGATGGCTTGCTCATGATGCTGAAACCTTTGCCCAGCCAGTATGACTTGTCCTTGAAGAACTGAGGCACAGCCCCTGTCAGGTTCATCGTTTGACTTAGTCAGTGACGTTCATTTACAGCTTGGAAGAGGTGTGTTGGGCACAGCGTACTCAGGGCAGAGTCAGCCCCATGGAAGGGTCCTGCTTAGGTGTTATCACCTGAAGGACCGTTTTGGACTCCCTGGATTCCTCTCCTCTAGTTCCACTGCTATTTTTAGCTCCCTAACCACCGAGCTGTAGGACTGGCACCCCACGTAGATGGTACAATGTTCCAAGGTATTTTAACAACAAAGGACATATTTATTCCTAGAAGTTTCCCCGCCTTTGAATAAGATGGGACGTGGGAGAGATGCTTTCTGCTGATGTATTTTTAGATCGATTCTCTAGGGAGCCAACTGCGCCAACCCACTGATCAGAGGGAACAAAAATAAACCACTACTGATAGGGTCTTCCGGGGTTACCTGATTTCACGTTTGATACAGGGCAAGGAGAGCAGCTCAGAAGCATGATTCCTGGATGTTTTACCAGCAGCATACTGCTGGTGTGGGCCAGGGCCAGGGTTTAGCTGAAGTGTCCACCCATTACACTCTCCTATACCTGCCCTGTGAAGCTGGTGGTCACACAGAACTGGTCACATGTGTGGCAAGGAAGTGAAGAGAGAGGTACAAGAAATGGATAAAGAAGCTAAAAGCTGGGACCCATCAAAGGATTTCCTGAGAAACAACTGCTTGGGGGCCTGCCCTGCTCTGTTAACCCATCTCCATTTAGAATGCAAAGGTAGTTCTGGAAGGAGAGGGACAAAGTCTAGCCAGCCAGTTTTCTGGGTTGCGTGGCTAGGCTGAGAGCCTAGGGATGCAGATGCTCACCTCAGAAGAGGTGACATCTTCCCTCTGTCTCCCCAGGGAGCCGCTGAAGCTAGATGTGTGAAGTCTTAAGACTCACAGAAGACACCACACTGCACAGGGATATCACGATGCTGATGTCAAGCTCATGCTGGGCTCCAGCCACTAGAGACACGGAGGATGTTTAGCCTGGAGAGCAGATGGTCTGGGTGACAAGAACATGTCTGTCCTCAAGGCCTGTGGGCAAGAGCATTGTGCTACCGTGGCAAACATTTTGAAGAGGTAGAGTCCTGTCCATCAGAGGAGGAGTCTTATAGGGGCTGTTGCAGTACACACAGCAGTCAGGCCCTGGTGCTGACCAGGTCACGATGACTCCTAGAAGCAAAGATGGATCTCATCTTAGCACTGAGGCTTTGGCTTTTAGGTACCTTGGCTTCTTTGTCATAATGCTATTCACAGCATTCTTCCACCCCTCACCTTCTACATCAACAAGGCCGTCTCTTCTCTTTACCAACTGAGACTTATCAGTCCATCCATACTCTGAGAACTGTTTTTTTTTTAAAAACGAATTTCTTTTTATGTACATTGGTGCCTTTGCCTGCATGTTTGTGTGAGGGTGTCAGATCTTGGAGTTACAGACAGTTGTGAGCTGCTATATGGGTGCTGGGATAGAGCAGTCAGTGTTCTTCACCGCTGAGCCATCACTCCGGCCTCTCCATCCCTACAGGCTACCATCACTGTGACTGCTCTGGTTCAAGCGCCCATCACCTTTAGCCTGCAGAGCCAGGAGACTTAGCTGATGTCTCTGCTTACCTCCTGCCCCCTTGTAACCCAGTCAACCAGAGCCCATTGAATAAGGGCAGCCAGCCTACCATGAGCCACAGGAACCATCCAGAACCTACCTGTCTAGCGTTGCCTCGTCCGACCCTCTCTTGGCCAGCACTCTCCACTGAGTCTCCCTGCTCTCCACAGGCTGGCTCTACTTGACCTTCAGACTTTTCCTGGGGCTTGGGCATCATTCCCTAGAGAGACTTCTGTGTCATCTATGTCCACAGCCCCCACTTACTCTGCCTTTGTCTTTCTAGTACTCTATTCCTTCCCAAAACATAGAGCAATCAGAACACTTATTCATAATTTAACCTGTTTCCTTCCATCACTGCCATTTTCTTTGAAAACCTGAGCTGCCCAGAAGCAGATTCCGTCTCATCGGGACTTAAAACATGGCTTGGCATCTAGCGAGGACTTAACAAAGATCCGCGAGTTAATTAACTAGTTGCTGCTTTATATTTGCTGAGGGACAGAAGGACCCTCTCCCTTGAAGGCCTAAGTTGAAGATTGTGAGTAAAGGCTCTCCCGTGGGAAGAACTGGAGGTGGAACTCTGTGTGCTGTTTGCATGAATCCCCGGGTTCAACACCCCATGTCGCATAAAACCAGGCATGGTGGTGCATACCTGCAATCCCAGCACTTAAGAGGTAGATGCAGGACGATCAGAACCCTTAAGACTTCATAATGCCCTGCTTCATAAGAGCCTACTGCTAAAACAAACAAACAAACAAACAAACAGCCCACAATTTGTCCATACCTTCCAGTGGGTGGTCCCTATAACCTGTCTCCAGTTTCCGTGAGGACAGTACCCACAGCTTCTCCACCACCTACACTTCAAGTCCCAACAGGTCCTGGCCAGTCATGCTCAAAGCTAGTTCTAGAGTTTAGAGAGAGAGAGAGAGAGAGAGAGAGAGAGAGAGAGAGAGAGAGAGAGAGAGAGAGAGAGAGAGAGAGAGAGAACACGTTTCCTAAGTGTAAGAATTGTTCCATTAAGTGTTAGGCAATTTTCCTCCCTGGAGGGCGTTTTAGCAGACTCTTTTTATGAGACTTTCCAAGCTGACTTGGGTTTGGGGATGGAGAACGCAAAGAGCCAAAGACATACACCACCTCCTTTTAGCTCCCCTGATCCTAGCTGCCCACTGCTGTGAGACCTTGGATTCAAAGGCCGGATCCCCATCTATGAAATTAATTCTGGACTCCTTCCCCCACCTGGGCTCTCTGGACATGCCAAGGTGCTGTGCACCCAGTCAGCAGCTTCGGTCGGGCAGCTTTGATCTCTGTTGAGCATCTCAGAATAATATCTTTGCTCCCAGCATCCTTGCCAGTTCCTGAAATAGCTGAGCCAGAGGGGGGCTGAATTGCGAGCGTGTTCGATGAGAGGCTTAAAAGAAAAGGCAGCTGCAAACGGTCAGGGGTGTGTGTGATGCTGTATGCTCATGCCTGTGTAAATGTATCAAGGAGGTAACCATGGCCCCCGGGGAAATGATCACTGTGCTATCAGTGTGCACCAACCCTATATTCACCATGGCCGCCTGCTGTGGAGAGTGGGCAGCTCCTGGCAGTCAAGCCCCGGAGTCAGGTGGCAAGCTACTGGAGAAATAAAAGACGTAGAGGGTTTGGCTTCTATGTCTCTGTCTTCTGCCTGTTTCCAGTGGGTTGCCTGAAGATCGTGCATCCGCGTGCCTTCCTCATGGCTGCCCCCTGTGCTGTGTGGCGGGGACTCACCGCGCTTTTGAGATGTTGATGCTTCATATGATTCTATACGTACCACAGGCAGAAGTTTCTGTTTCTAAGTAACATTGTTGGATCTGGGTGCGTGCATCCCATGACACTGGTGTGTAACAGTCCCTATGCAAGCAGGTGCATACCACTCGGGCTGGTAATCAAGAGATTCTGTGTGTGTGATATGGCTACCTTCTTCCTCTCTGAGAGCCTTCTCCTTGAAGACCGTTTCCAAGCCTCTCGTGATGTTTCGGCTTGCTGAGACTCCACATGCATATGCACAGTGCACGTACTGAAAATTCTTGGCAGCCTTTCTGGGCTGGAGGAAGGGCATATAGGCACGGAGCAGAGAAATGCATGTGTTTACATTTGCGTGGGGCGAACTCCAAAGCAGACGCTGGAGGAAAGGTGTTTGATGTCAGAACGCTCTGAACTGGAAGTCATTATTTGCTCCTCTTTGGTGTCTACCCCAGGAGCCCTGTCCTCAATGCGGCTTCTCTGTGTGCACAAGTAGAAGAAAAATGTCTCTATTTGAGACCCTTTGTTCCTCACTGCTGAAGCTTCCTTTGTTCCTACCAGTGGCCCCAAACGGTGGTTATAAATTCATGCATCTACTCTTACCCCCCGTGTGGAAGGCCTCTCTTTTTATAACGGAAGCTGAAGGATGGGCAATGGAAAAGCTTTGGTCCAGCACTGCATCTGATCCAGACATTCATGAGGGTTCCTTTGCTCCGAGCACACCTGAGCTCTGGGTCACAGGGCCCCTGCTAAAGCTAGGTCCTTGTTGAGACAGGGAAAGGGCAGGAAGGAGCAGCTGTTAATTGGGCCAGGAGAGGGTCAGGCCCTGAAGGAGGAGATGCAGAGAAGGCTTCAGTATGGACATTATCCTGTTCAGCAGGTAGCAGAGGTAGGACTTGACAAGGTCCTAGTTCAGGACAGATAGACGATGATCTAAACAGGCAGACATGCCATCCCTGACCATGGTGAGGCTCTACCTGAAGCTGCAGCTGCTGTTTTGCGGTAGCTGAGTGGGCTTGGCTGTCCGGAAAGCATTTTGACAAAAACCTCAGGTCTTACTCAAGGGAAAGGAAATAGATGGGTCATCTTCTGTCACTGCTGGTGGTTAAAGATTTGCTCTCTTAGATTTCCAGAATCAGAAGCCAGTGCAGATCTCCTAGGCTGAAGCCCAGCCCCTCTGGCCCAATCCTTTGGTTGCTGCAGAGTCTAAAGGCTGATTTAGGTCATTGTTTAAAGACCACAGCTAGTGAGTCTTCCCCATGCTCTGTAATGAAGACTGTCTGTCTGTCTGTCTGTCTTCCTCCTCGCTGTAAAGACCCTGTAGTCTCACTGAGATAATACAAGATAAGCACCCTGCCTCATGATCTCTAAATTAATCACACCCACCCTGTCCCCTCCACCATACCAGGCCACACAGCCATAGGCTTCAGAGGTTAAGATGTGGCTGTGTTTGGGGACTGCAATTCTGCCTGCCACAGAAGGAATGGATTAGTGATATCCACCGCAGTGCCTCATGTTAGATTTCTATCACTGAGAGAGCTGGCAGAAACAACTTAGGGGAGAATGGATCTATTTGGCCAACAGCTTTGGGGATTTCTGGGCATGGTTGCTTAGACAGCTGTTTCTGGGCCCCTTGAGGCACACAGCATCTCACTGAAGAGGTGCAGAAGAGCAAAGCCATTCATTTCGTGTGGCCAAGAAGCAGGGTGGGAGGAGAATGCCTACACCAGTGGCCTTCCACCTTCCTCCCTTCAGTTTCCTTCAGGCTCCCAGCTTATTGGACAGTGTTTCCTACATTCCGGGAAGGTCCTTCCCCCTCACTTGCTATCTCATGTGTCAGTTATCCCTGGAAACACCCTCATAGACACACCCACACTTTCCTTTACTAAACGCCTGGGTATCTCTCAATCCAGCCAGGTTGGCAATCAAGATTAGCCATCTGACTCTGGTAAAAGGTGAGGTTGTAAGAATAGGAGAGACTCCCTTAGTTTGCTAACTAATTATCAATAGAATCTGGCAAGGAATATCAATGAGTGGTGGTGTAACAAGAGAAATTAAGCCTCTACAATGTGTCAGGCACTTGCTACTGGACTCCGAAGCATGTCCCACGTGATCATGACTACAACTCTTATTGGGTATAGAGGGAGCTCTTACAGCTAAGGAAATGAAAGCACAGCTTACAAACAACAGAACAGAAATAGAAAAGTCAATCTGACTCCAAAGATCCACCAAGACTGGGGCAGAAGACTTGGTAGCTTTTTCTATGTACCATGATGTCATTGACAGTCCTGCTGGCTGCCAGGACAGTGATACAGCATTATATTCAGGACAGCACCTGACCCCAAGCTTGTCTTTAGACCTGAATCCACCTAGATGGTTATCCCACCGTTTTGTAAATTGGGTTAAGTAAGAGGCCCAGGCTTGGGACTTCAGCTCTGTCAGCAGAAATGCTAATGCCTACCTACAATGGGCCAGAAAATGCACACCCAGCATCTCTGGGGGTCACTAGAATCGGACACGGCTTGTGTTCCAATGGTCTGCAACTGACCTTGAGGGGCTGTGAGGAAAACTGGAGGTGTGAGACGGGAACTCTGTCTTTAATAAAATATTCTTATCATTACAACAGGCCCCGTTGTCACAAGCCAGGGAGACCTGGCTGGCTGGCTCCCCTGCTTTGGGAGTTTTATGCAGATGGGCTGTGGGCAACCACACATGGCAAGCAATGAAGTGAGGAGATGGCCTGTCTGACCTGAATCTCTGCAGCCCTGGGTGCCATGTCCCCCAAACTGCCAGAAGGCAGTGGGCAGAAGGAACCTTAGTTTCAGGGGAATTCGAGTGCAGAGCCCAGGGGCGTTTCCCAGGATGAGTTATGTCTGAGAATGTTTTCAAGGTGAGGACAGTAGCTTGAGAGGCTTGAGAGAAATCAGCCATGTTCCAAGCACATGCTTTTAATTGCATCCAGAGATGTGGAGTAACTTTTAAAAAAATCACATGCTTGAATATGGTGGAACCAGGACTTGAACTCAGTTCCGACTTGTTTTGTGGCTCACCTCTCCTCAGACACTGCAGAAAGACATCCCCAACCCAGTCTGTAGACTGTTTCAGACGGGTGGCAAGAATTCTCAGATATGCCAGCTCCTTCCGCACCAAGTAGAGGCTATGTGGCAGTGGCACTTATCCTCTGGGGCTCTGCATTTAGCTGTGGTGGCTACTCTCCTGCTGTGGTCAGGGAGAGTCCCATTGCTCTGTCACCGGGGACATGCAGAAGACACAGTCCTGCTGGGGACAGGGCCGAACACTCACAAACCCGTGCACTGTATTCCATGGGAAAATGGCTTCCCGGTGGACATAGAGAAACTGATGTTCTCACCATTGTCACCATGGCAGACTGTGGAGGCGCCTTCGGATCATACCTGGGCTTAAATCTCCCTTTGCTCCCTGTGTGGTTCTACCTCTTCCTATCCTCCCAAGCCTGCACATCTAAAACCCTAACCACAGTACAAAATCAACCCCAGCTGGACAGCTGGGGTCTGGGCCCCTCTTCCCCAGCCTCAGCGTCACCTCTCATCCTTATAACCCCAGCAGGCAGGCAGCATGAGTCTCGTCTGCCGAAGGGAGGCTCAGTGGCTTGGCTAGTTTCTGCAACAAGGGATGGGAGCAAGGAACAGGCTCGTAATCTGCATCTGTATGCTCTGAACCTGGACTTTTCTCCCAATTATCTGCAGCCAGCCAGTTTTTGTCGGGGAGCCTGGCCACTGATGCACACAGAATGGATGGAGAGAGCACAGTCTTCTGGCCCACCCTTTTGTACTATTGAGAGAGAGAGAGAGAGAGAGAGAGAGAGAGAGAGAGAGAGACAGAGACACAGAGACACAGAGACACAGAGACAGAGACACAGAGACAGACACAGAGACAGACACAGAGATAGAGAGAGACACAGAGACACACACACACAGAGACAGAGAGAGAGAGAGAGAGAGAGAGACAGACACAGAGAGAGAGACAGACACAGAGACAGAGAGAGAGACAGAGAGAGAAAGAGACAGAGAGAGAGACAGACAGAGACAGACAGAGATCGAGAGATACAGAGACAGAGACAGAGAGAGAGAGACAGAGAGAGAGAGACAGAGAGAGACAGAGACAGAGAGAGAGAGACAGAGAGAGAGACAGAGACAGAGAGAGAAAGAGAGAGAGAGAGAGTCAGAGACAGAGAGACACAGAGAGACAGAGACAGAGAGAGACACAGAGACAGACACAGAGAGAGAGAGAGAGAGAGAGAGACAGACACAGAGAGAGAGAGAGAGAGACAGAGAGAGAGAGAGACAGAGAGAGAGAGACAGACACAGAGACAGAGAGAGAGAGACAGAGAGAGAGAGAGAGAGAGATGAGGGACCTCTTTCATATGGCTTCCATCCCCCTCTTTTCCAACGCCTGCTCCAGAAGTTTGGGAATGCTCACAGATCAACTGCTAAGGGCCAGACATGGTGCTAGGACTTCAACATTTGGCTGCCCCTGAGTGAGATAGTGGTTGTTTTTTTCTAATATAGAATGACAGCCCTGAGGTTCAGGCAGCTAGTGAACTTCACTCTGAATGTGCACAGGGCCTCTCTGCAAGGCACTGTGTCTGATGTGGGGTGGTGTGCAGATACGAGGGCTGGGCTTATATCCCAGTGCAAAAGCCAACTGCTCACTTTCCAAGACTTCTGTGGGCTACTTTTTAAAGTCGGTCATTATTAAAAAAATTAAATTTTATTGCCTGACAAGTGAATGCTTCTGCATTAAAAAATAAAGGTTGTGGGGTTGGGGATTTAGCTCAGTGGTAGAGCACTTGCCTAGCAAGCACAAGGCCCTGGGTTCGGTCCCCAGCTCCGGAAAAAAAAAATAAAATAAAATAAAGGTTGTAAATCCCCCCGACTCATCCCTGTCAGCGATGCTGTCGCTCCCTGTGCTACTGGGGTGGTTCAGCCCTGCCACAGCCCACGCTAGGCATGCAGATGAAGTCACACATACTGGTTTGCTATGCCCAACTCTTTTAAAAATGTCCTCCTCCATGCATCACAAGGGGGCATGAAGTCAGCCACAGCCACAGTGAGAGGATTTTCTCAGCAGAAGCTATAGATCACAGCTGCTTCGTGTGTCCTGGAGAGCATATAAACTGATTACTTTGTAGAATGCCCTCCCAGGGAGGCATCAGACATGTCCTGCGTCAGCACTGGGCTCAGGTACTTGTGTCTGGGCAGTTCACTGGGTCCTTTGGCGGTGGGAGAGACATGGATCTCCCAGGCCTCTTTCATGCAGCAAACATAAAGTTCTGCTGCCCAGGTTGAGGCCTGGGACAGGGGCTGTAGGAAGCTGGAAAAGGAGAGGAGAATCCCCCTGGAAGGAGCTTGGTGATTCTGGCTCTAGAGCTCTGGGCTCCAAAGCCCTCAGCTGTGGTACTTTGTGATCGATGCCTTCAGCAAGGGAACCGACCTCCATACGACTGAACCTTTCCAAACTAAGGACTTAGGTAAATAATAAGAACGCAGGCAGTTACACAAAGACTTGTTGACACACGATTATAGCAGGTTCGGTTGCTATGGGCCCAAACTGGAAATAAGCCAAGTGCCCCACAGTTAAAAAGTGGGCGCTTTTTAATATACGAATTGTCACAGGTTCTACGTTGGAATACTATCTAGCAATGACGAGGACCAACCTGCAGGCCCATGAGCAACGTAAATGACTCTCAAAGACATTATGCTGGGAGATAGAAGCCAAGGAGAGAATCCGCGTGTAGAATAATTCCATCTGTGCAAAATTCTATAAAAGGGAAATCTAAGCTCTAGGAATGAAAAAGCTCAGAGAGCCTTTGGGGTAACGGGAACACCTATATCCGGATTGCAGCAGCAGCAGTGACAGAAGCCACACATTTTTAGAAACACGTCCAACGGTGCATCGTATTCTGTGTAAGTCAGTGCTCAGTGCGGTTGTCCTAAAGAGGGAGATTTGCCTGCTCAGGACAGAGGCAGCCAAAGCCATCACCCTCTAAGTCTGAGGCAAGGGGCTCTTGGGAGAAGTACCGTTCCACTCCATTCTGCTGAGCAGGCACACCGTGTGGCCCCACTGGACACCTTGGGGAGTTTTTCTGGAAGACATCCTTCATGGCTACTCTCCAGAGAGGATAGGTTTTCTCAGAGGGAGGCGGCTATGAGGAGGCAGATTACGTCAGAGCTAAACTCAGGCTTTTTTAGTTTACCAGGCCCCTAGGGGAAAGGAACCTGAGTGCACATCCCTGGGGACAGGTGACAAGGATGCCAGTACTCCTGGCAGGACTTATTGTGCGCCATGTTTCTAGTGAGAATCTGCTGGAGAGAGTGACCTTGGACCATTGGGCGGGGAGGGAGAGGCACTTTTTGCCCAGAATTCAAGAGCATTCTCCCCGCTTTACCCTCTGCCTACCGGGCCTCGGTGTCCACATCTATCAGAGAAACCTCAGGCATTGGCTTTGGCTGTCACTGTAAAGACGGACTTAGGTGAAGTGTGTCCCACAGTGACTCCAGCCACGATGAACACGCAGGATAAGGAGTTTACTGCTAACCTGAGCAGCTGAAAAGCCCACGGAGGGTCCTCCTGGAGGCAGAAGCTAGGAAACGAACCCGTCATCCACCTTCATCCTTCCGAGAAAGAGAGAACAGATGGGAGGCCTGGCAGACACCATCTGTTTCTAAGCACCATTTCTGGCAGGGCATGTCACGAAACAGAACCAAACATGCCTTTTTCCGACCTCAGAACGACGGAGTTCTAATCGGGTAGGTCTTGGTGGGGGGGACGCGGGGGTGCTCCTAGGTGCCTGAGTGGAGAGGGTGAGCTGCCTCCTTCCTGGATAGCGAGCCACCAAGCACCCCGGGACAGTGAAGGATCTCACCTACTAAGTCAATGCATGGGCTGAATCTAACATGTTAGCTTATTAAGAGAAGCCGATTGCATGATATACTGTCTGTGTGCCCTTCCGCCCCCAGCTAATGGAAACCTTCCCTCAGCCTCTTCAACAGGCTCTGCAGTGCTGCCAGAGGGCTTGGAAGGGTCTTGGCAAGGCAGCCCGGATCCCAGGCCCGTGTAGAGGTTCTGAGAAAGTACGCCCAGTCCATGAAGGCCGTTCTTCCGTCCATTTAATATCCTTGCCTACATGGGCAGACAGGCATGGACAGAAGACTATTAACTTCTCCTTTCTTATGTTGGCTCATTTCCCCTCAACTCCCAAAGTAATGCACGTGCCAAACAATCACTAGCAGGGACCCAAAAGGGGGAAGCAGAGTTTCAGCACCTACTCTCACCAAGTGACTGCTCTGGGTCGCTTTCCCAGCCCCACCCTCCAGCCCCAGTGCCCACTGCTGTTTCTCATATCTGTGCACAGCCAAAGAACTTCCCAGCACAAAGAGAGCCAGACTACCCAGCATTCTCCTTTTCACCAGGTGGCTTCCATGGCAGCACATGTAAATTCACTCCTCTTCCCCTCCAGGGTTTCTGGGTAATCTGCACGGACTACATTCTGCTCAGCCCATTGAGCGTTCGGGGTGTTGCTGTCTCTCTTCAGTGTACAGAACATTGCTTTTCTGTCTGTGGAAGCTTCCGGGGGGAAGGCTGAGGGCTATCCTGCAGCAAGCTCTAGCTCTTCGCAGCCTCTCATGCACCCACCGTCCCCCCTCCACCCCACCGCCGCCCTTAGTGACTCCCCTCTCAGCTCAGCCTCTCCAGCCCTCGTCCTTAATAGCATGTGACACTTGGCACAAGAACCACCAAGCTGTGGAGGAGCTTAGTTCTATCCTTGATGCCTTTCTCTAAGTGCTCTCGTTAATGTTTCGTGATGGATGGCGGAGAAACCTGGGAAATGCACCAGCCTGGATTCTTAAAGTATCTGCATGCACTGACTTAACGTATTCATTTATTCAGTGTGACAGCAGAGAGAGAGAGAGAGAGAGAGAGAGAGAGAGAGAGAGAGAGAGAGTGCTGTGAGTACAGAGACAAGCTTCAGAGGGGAATGGGGGAGAGAAGGGACAGGGCTAGCTTCTATTAAGCCAGGCATCTTGCCATTCACTGAGCAGTGACCTGCCAGGTTGCTCTGAGCACCCCGTTTGCATATTAGAAGATAGAGGTGAAGCTGCAGAGGGCTATAGACACAGACAGACAGAACTGGTAGCAAAACCTCACAATATTTCCATCCAGCTATGCTCCCTCCGTGGCTGTGCGTTGGATGACGTCAATAGCTAACGGTTCTGTTTCCTGTGTGCCGGGCACCGTCCTGAGCTTCTTGTGCGTCCGAATATACTTGTACTTGCGTGAGGGAGTTGACCACAACGATCCCCATTTTACAGACCAGGAATAGAGGCTCAGAGCTTAAGTCAGCCCGTAAGGGTGATGAAGCCCTCTCTGGCAGGGCTGGGAGCTGAGCCTGAAGAGGCCTCTCCTGGGCAGAGCCACTCCACCACCACACACCATGCCTAGAGACAATTCAAGGGTGGCTAAAGACAAGGGTCAGCAGTCTTGTGCTCCTTTGGGACCCTGGCAGGGAAGGATGCGAGCGGCTACTTCTTGATGCATCTGATAGAGCTGGCAGGGGTCATTCTGAGAGGCCTGGCTCAGGGTGGCTCTCCCTGCAGAGAATGGGCGGGCGTCCACTGGACTCTCCACAGTGTCCCTTCTTCTCACGCCCACTGCTCCAGGCCAGGTGTCTCTCCAAATAGCAAACAGAAATGACAAGACACAGAACGTTGACAGGGGTTGTCAGGACACCCTAGCCTGTGAGGAGACGGAAGACTGCAGGTGGTTTGGAGCCAGAGTCGGCAATGGAGATGAGCCGTCCCCAGGGACACCTCAGGCTGGCTGGTGTGAGGACCTCTCAGGCACAGACTTTATCAGCAGAGTAGCTAGCAAATCAAGTGTGAAACCGTGGCTGGTGGCTGTGGTGGTGTCTAGGAGTGCTGAAGGAGCACAAAAACGAGGTCCCTGTGGCCATGCACTGAGAGGAAGGGAAGCCACAGACGGTGAAGGCTGGTGGCAGAAGAAGGAGGGGTAGGAACAGGACAGCCTGGGGCTCCCGCCCAACCCATGAACCCATCTGTAGGAGCACCACTCCAAGGGAGTCATGTCCCCTGAACACACGCGGTAACCCATGTGACAGCTGTAGAAGGTCTGGGGAGTGTGTAGGGCTTGTGAGCAGGAAGAGCCAATAGCATTGTGATTTGCATGCAAGGTCCGTGAGAAGGAAAAGTCAGGCATATTGTCCAATTCCACCCAAGCTCCTTGGGTGGATGGAAAATGGCAGAGATGAAGGCCATGAGGAAGAAGGGAGAATCGAGAACTCTCTTGGCTGTGGTCTAGTTTCCCTAGAACTTCTAGAAGTCCAAGTGGTACCACAGAAGGGCCACATGGCTTGGCAGATGCAGGGGTCCAGCCTGAGGTACAAGTTGAGAGAAAAATCCATGAGAACAGTGGAAACAGAGCAGAGCAGGGCTCACTGTGGCCTTCTAACAGAGCTGGGAAGGCAGGAGGCTAGATTTAAGAAGCCAGGATTTTGTCTCTGTGAGTGTGTGATTCATTTCCATGTTACACAGTAGAGCAGCTAAAGTCATTCCATGCATCCAGTTAGTAGTAGTAGTAGTAGTAGTAGTAGTAGTAGTAGTAGTAGTAGTAGTAAAAACAGCCATCACCATGGTCCAGAGAAGATGGACAGATGTGTGTTACAGATCTGAACTCAACTCAGTTTCCAATGCCCATACATCCTCTGATCGTGCCACACCAGCTGGTCGCCCCTGAGGCTGTATGTACCTGGAGGCATGCCTCTGTCTGCATCACGTCTCCTTGCCAGTGCTTCGACTGCCACTTCCTTGGGCTCTCTAGAAGCATCCCATCCCTGAATGCTAATAGAGCTAGGACCATATCCATCAAGGAGGTCAGTGATAGCAGCCAGTGCAGGCCAGACAGGCAGGGCCTCAAGAGAAAGAACTACTAATACCTCCCCCCATCACTCAAGGACGTATTCTTGCATTTAAACCAAGTCAGCCACCAGAACAGCTGTGAAAAGACCAAATTTATTATCTCATTTCAATAGAGGAGAAAAGTGAGCTTTCAGACCCCTTACTCGTTCAAGATCACAGAGCTAGAAAACAGGAACCAGAATGTCAAAGGGCCTCTCCCTGACACAAATGTCCAAACATCTAACTATTGGCCGTATATGACAACAAACCCATACTGGTTGGCCAAGCAGGAGCTTCCAAACAGGGTATAGCCTAGTGAGCCTTCTGACCACAGTAGTTAGACTCCTGATACACACACACACACACACACACACACACACACACACACACACACACACTGTAGATAAAGTTGCTTTCTGTGGAGACAGCGGCTGCCATGTGCTGGAACGGGCTCCAAACAGCTGAGAGCAGCCATCTGCATGTCTTCCTAGCTCTGCAGTCAGGCTCTGCCTTGGGGCTCACTACGTCATGGAAGTCTATAGAGAGGTAATGCGTCAGTCAGTGATGCTCAGATCGGAAGTGACATTGGATTCAGGGGTGTCCATCTGGAATAGAGGAAGGTGGTAGATCTGGGAACAAAGAACGCTGCTGTGCTGGGGACCCCAAAAGCAGCTAGATGGGCCGTGGTTCTAGATCAGCTTTGCACTGCCTTCATAACTGCAGGCTTTGGTGAAGCAAATGGACATACCTCTGACGTTTCGACTCTTCTAGTCCAGTGGGGAAGATGGGTCATGAGGAGTGAAACTAAAAAATGCGTGCCGCCATAATGGCATGTGCCTTAATCCTAGCACTTGGGAGGCAAAGACAGGCAGATCTCTCTGAGTCAGAGGCAAGGCCAGCCTCATCTATACACAGAGAGTTTCAGGATATCCATGATCACATAGTAGGAGTGTGCATGTATGTCAGTACACACACATATGTGTATATGTATATACATGTGCACATACACACATATGCATATATGCATATCGTCACACACAATCTCCAACTGTAATGCTCTGAAGGATGCAGGAGCATTGGATGGCACGCATGGTCAGAGAAGTTGTCTATGAAGAGCATGCCTGGCTTGTTTTGCTTTCGAGACAATGTCTTACTACGTAGCCTAATGTAGCATAGAACTCGTTGGCCTCAAATTCAAGATCCTCCTGCCTCAGTCGCCTAGGCCCTGGGATTGCAGGTGCCTCTGTACCCAGCTTCTCTGGGATAAGAAGTGAGCAAGTTCCTCCCCAATGGAAGACGGTGTGCTGGCCACAGAGTGGTCAGATGTTGGAGCCCAGAGCGAAGTGTGCCGCTAGTCAAGGGAAAAACAGAGCAGGGGCCATGGCCAGAGGACGCGGGCCCTCGCTAACCAGGAGGTGGGAATTGCAGCAGTGGGAAAACTCTGGGAGTTCATAGCGTGGTAGGTGACTGAGTCCTGGGACGTCTGATAGCTGAAGGTGATTTTGACTTGTGGAGGGAAGGGAAGGAGAGAGGAGAGCGGTCAGGGCAGAAGCATGGGCATGTCGGGAGCTCAGGTAAGGATAGATGAGAATAACCTGTGCGGTCCGCAGGCCCACGGGAAACGGAAGGAAGTAGAAATGCCAGCAAGCTGAGGGATTGACAGCAGCAAGGATGAACTAGTTGCTACTCAGGATCTGAGATGTGGAAGACAAAAGAGAGGGCCAAACTCTATCTCCTTAGTTTAAATCCTGAGCCTCTAGTGACTACCATTTTAGCCCTGGGCAAGTGACTCAACCCTTCAGGGCCTCAGTTTCCCCAACAATAAAATGGAGATCACAACAGATTCATAGGGTTGTTTGTGGGGGTTTTCACAAGGGACTCTGTGTAAAGCTTTAGAGTCACACCTGAGTACAGCAGGTGTCACACAGAGGAAGCGTGTGCTCTTAATAGGAGTCTATTAGTAGGTTCCCACCCCACCATTAAGGGATAAAGACTCTCGAGGCCAATGGCCCTTGTTTGGAAAGAAAATGTTCTGCAGAGCAGGACCCCGGGGAGGATCCTTCTTTCTAAGTGTTTGCATTCCCGTCCCCAGCATGAACTTGGCAGGCAGAGCTGTTCAAAGTAAACACAGGTTCCCAGCTACAGCAAATACCAGGTTAGGCAGCCCAGAGGCAGCCATACAAGCCCCAGGGCCGGCGGAGGAAACAGGCTAGCTTTGTGCTGACCTCACCAGCCCATCTCAGGGCTACCCAGCCGGCAAGGTTGGCTTTCCCCCAGAGGCAGGGCCCAGACACCTGTACTGTCTGCTCTTTTTTTACTGAATGGCTGGAGATGAGTCACCACTACCACTCACTGCTTCCTAGCCTGGGCTCTGTGAATCACAGACGCCCAAACATTACACTGAGTGGAAACAAGAGGTGGAGTCCACGGGGGAGGGGCGAGTCAGCATGGAGGGGATAGTGTTATAAAGTCCTGTGAGATCAGAGGTCTGTGGGACACTGAGAGCAGGGGAAGGTAAGCAAGAGGGGAGAGAAGGAGGGGAAGCAGCAGACTGTAACAGAAGTCAGCTCTAACTCAGTGTCTTCCAGCTTCTGCCTCAACTCAATGTTCCTTGTTCTCTGACTCCATGACCCACTAACCTAGAAACTAACACAAAAGGAACTACAGAGGCGACAGGCTAACCCGTGTCCCACCGTAAACTTAAAATGTTTCTATTTGTTATTTTTCTCATACCTGCTACAAAATCCCTGACAAGGAACTTGAGGAAGGCATGGTTTATTCTGGCTTACAGTTCGAGGGGATACATTCCCCCGTGGTGGGGGAAGGCGTGGAGGCAGAAGTCGGGGGCTTGCTGGTCACACTGGATATGCAAGCAGGAAGCAGAGAGCCATGAATGCTGGTACACAGCTCCCTTTGTGGTCAATCCTGGATCACCCCAGCCCCTGGGATGGCCCCACTTACATTTAATATGGATCTTTCTGTCTCTCTTAATCTAGATAATGCCTCTCAGAAACACCCAGAATTTTGTCTCCCAGGAAAAGTCCAGATTCTGCCAGGTAGACAGTCATTATTAACCATTGCCATCTTGAATACAGTAGCTGGACTGTCTGTGTGTGTTATTCCATGAGATTGTGGCCAACAGTCCACAGGAGTTGTCCTTCTAACTGGAGGAGCAGCCATAATAGGGAGGTGTCTGTAGTGTATGTGTGTGTGTGTGTGTGTGTGTGTGTGTGTGTGTGTGCATGTGTGTATATGCGTGTGCACCGTGGTGCACACGTGGAGGTCAGATGACAACTTTAGGAGCAGTTTTCTTGACTTCTACAAAGTAAGTTTCAAGCACTGAACTTAGGTGCCAGGACTGGGGTTGTGCACCTTTGCCAGTGAGCCATCTTGCCCCTGCAAATGTTCTTAGCGTTGGAGAAAAATGTAGCTTTTGTACAGTTCCAATCTTTTAGTTGCGGTAAAATATATACGACATGACATTTACTGTCTTACCATGTGGAGGCTAACTGTCCGATGGTGTTAGATACTCTCACTTCCTTGTAAGTGTCACCAACTGTCCCTCTCCGGAAGGCCTTCATTTCCCAAACTGAGACTTTACCCAGTAAACACTTGGCCATGTCTCCTACCCCTAGCCTCTGACGACGAACTTCTATTCTACTCCATGTCTCTGTAACTTGGACTGGACTGCTTTAGGTGCCCATACTGAATCACACACAGTTTCCCCCTTCAAATCTAGCTTATTCCACTTTGCATCATAGCTTTGAAATTTCATCCCAATAGTAGCACAGGTCAGAATGTCGTTTTTTATTGCCCTGCTCTGTGGGCACACAATGTTTTACTCATTTACTCAGCCAGCAATGGGCAGCTGGTTTGCTTCTGTTTTTATGCTCCTCCTCCTCCCCCCTTCCTCCTCCTCCCCATCATCATCATCATCATCATCATCATCATCATCATCATCATCATCATCATCGTGATGTCTCTTTTAGATTGGGTTTGATAAAAATGGATCAAAGCGGGGTAGGGGATTTAGCTCAGTGGTAGAGCGTTTGCCTAGCAAGCGCAAGGCCCTAGGTTCGGTCCCCAGCTCCGAAAAAAAAAAAGAAAAGAAAAGAAAAGAAAAAAAATGGATCAAAGCAAGAAAATTCCAAGACCATAAAGACACTACTGTCTTCCCATCATCCTGTGTTTTCACAAGTCACAGGGTTTTTGCAAATAAAATTTAAAGGTAAATTAGAGGTTGGAAGACCAAGAAGACCTAGCCTGTGCTCCTGGCCCTGTCTCCTGTGTGCTTTGGGAGAAGGTCCTTGAGTGTTTCATGTCTCAGAGTCCTGAACACGTTGAAAAGTGAGGGCCAAGTGTGGACAGTGGTCTGTAAGAGAACATAACAGAAGCACTATCTACAGAGTGTTCCCAGCTCCCTCCCTCTCCTTCACTGAGGAGATTCACTAAGAAGCCCAGGTTGTCCTTGTGGTAGGTAAACTTTCTGTTTCAGCTTCCAGGAAGCTGGCATTACAGTGCGAACTGCCAGGACCTGCTTCTGTGCTGAGTTCTTTATCCTACATCAGCTGAGCATGGGCGCTCCTATATCCGCCCTTCCCTATTCAAAACAAGTGGAGTCCCCTCGCCCTCTGGGCCCTACTTCCTCTTCAATCTTGGAAACCATCAAGGTGCTCATCACAACAGAAAGTCCGGCCATACAGGAATGTTTGCACTCTTGATGTGAGGCACGTAGACTCACCTTCTAGTGCACAGTCTCTGAAATAGGGTGGAGATGACGGCTGGGTGGCATGTGGCCGCCACTCCCCACTCCCAAACCCCAAGGCAGACATCACTAATTAATGGCAGCACTCCTTTCTGCTGAAGCAAACTGGTCCAGAGTCGACAGCACAGAACACCAAGAAGTCGCTCCCCACCCACCTGGTCTCTTGTATGAAATGCTACCTCCACTCTTCTTCTCCATGCATAGGAGGCCCACCCACCCTTGGAGGCAGGAGGCAAAAGCCAATCTCCTCACTAGAGGAGACCAGAGCTTGGAAAGGAATCTGGGGCTAGGATCAATTCCTTTCTCTGGTCCTCTGCTGCTTTTAGACTGGGGTTTGGGTGCAGAGAAGAAAGTGAGTCTCATGGCATGGCTAGAGTTACCATATGGAGGAACCATCTGGAACCCCAAAGTAAAGACCCACCAGTTTCATGGGTCTGCCTGTTTTGCTCTTCTGTCTGTGAGCTAAGACTCATCATGGTTCCTGTCTTGATTTGCTTATGACTGGCCCACTGCACATTCATGGAGAGGTCACAGCTTAATGTGGACCCACTTATGGGAAAGGCACTTTCCAAGCCAAAATGACAACAGGCTTGGCCAGAGAAGTATATATCCCAGAACAACAAGCTTCCCTAGCTCTTTGACGAGTCACTCTGCCATCATAAGAGCTTCCAGCAAGACCTAAAGGGAGCAGGTGACAGGATTCTGACTTGCCACAGAAAGTGGACATCAGGTACCACACATTTCTTGGGCCTCATCCTACCTGAGTCTGGATGCCACACCCTAAGCGCCTGAGGTTGTTGGGAGGTCTACTGCATGGCATCATGTCTGCTGCCAGAAAGAAGGGGGCTGTGAATAAGCCCGTATTCAGTGCCTACGATGTGCTTTCAGTTTGTGGCCATTCCTTCCTCTCATTCCATCTTCAGAACAATTGTGTTAAAGAACCACCCCCACAGAAGAGAAACCTAGAGCTCAGGGGAATCAAGGAGGGAGCTTACTCAGCTAATAAGTGAGTACCAGAACTAGAATGCAGTCGTAGAAATTGTGGTACTAGAAATTCTAGGAGCTTATCACCGGCCTGCATTTCCGGTGGGAGTTGGACCCAGAGGGTTAGCCCCTGGGTCTGCAAAGCCGAGTAAAAGGGTGCATCTGTAGAGATGAGGCCAGGTTCACCAAGCAAGCTCAGCCCAGTTAAACCCACGCACACAGAGGTGGAGCACATCCATTTAGGGGACCACAGCTCTGGCCCTTTGCCTCTCTGGGATCCTCTCCTTCTCCAGCTCCCTGTCCCTAGCTTCCTCCTGCACCTCAGAGCTGATGCTGTTTCCCAGGCAGCCACACTGAGAAGCAGATGGCACTGAGGGGGTGGGCGCCTGACATCCCTCCTCAAGCTTCCCCACCGCCCTGCTCCTCTCCCCCTCCAGACTCTTTAGGCAGCTCAGCCCAGGAAAACCCGAGGCTCTCCTCCAACGTGCGGGTATTAATCTTCGGCTAAAGGGGAGTAGCTGGCATTTAGTCCCATGGCTGGGAAAGCCCTGAGAGGCTCGAGCTGCTCATCGCTGTCATTGCTCCCTTGATTTCTGATTCACGAGATAATGATTCAAGAACCAGCACAAGGACTCCCTCCCCCTCCCCATTCCTTCAAGAGATTTGTCATCGTCTCTCTGAAGAGCAGACATATCTGATTGGATCGGTTTAATAAGGAAATATTTGATTAAGTGTTCTTATCCCTCTTTTTTTTTTTAACAACTCTTTAAGCCAAACTCTCAGAAATGAGTAAGGTGCTTAGTATCCGTTACAAGTATAATTGAAGACGATCTCACAGCAGGGTTAGGAGTCACAGCACTCCAGAGAAGAAGCATGACTGGCGTCCTCACCCACGCCATCCCATCCTCATCTTGAGAACCTTCATTCCAGGCCGGGACCTCCCCACTCCATAAGGCTCAAGTCCCCTACATGCTTGGATGAGGCACAATTCCCCCTCTCCTCCTGCAAACTAACTTCTCTGTGCAGGTGCCATTCCCTCTGACCTTGAGATCCCATCCCCCCCAGCCTCTCTCTGCTCTGTCCTGGAGCTTCTAATGCTTCCCACTGCACTCAGCACAGAGGCCCGACACATATCCATCAATACCGAGAAGCACGGAGCAAGGTCACATTAAGCATTTGCTGAAGACAGCCGTTTTTTTTTTTTTTTTTTTTTTTTTTTCCTGAAAACCATCATGGTCCCTTCCTGTTAGGAGGTTCTGTCTAGTGCCTCCTCCAGCAACCAGTGTGTGCACTGGAGATCAGCCATTGCTTTCCTGTCATCATCCAGGGGGACCTGAGGGAATGGCCTCCGGTGTAGGCAAAGCTGAGTAGGCTCTGGTCAGATTATACAGTGTGAGGTGTCATAACACATTCTATGCATGTTGATAGCTGAGATAATGCCCTTCCGCCCTGCCTGTTCCGTTTTTGTTTGTTTGTTTGTTTTAATCTAGATGATACTGGGAAGCCTTACGAATGCTAGCTAAGACATCCTTGCTCACCTGCCCTGCCCCCTCCCCCCACCGTCACCTTCTTCTCGCTTACTGCGCCCACAGCTGACCTTTGATAGTGGCCACTTGAAAGCTTTTAAAATGCTGATACTCAGGCCTTACTCCAGCAAATCAGAATCTGGGGCAGGGTGGGGCGGTGAGGCCAACGTTAGTATTTTTATACCGTGCTCCAGGTGATTTTTCATATACAATCAGTGGGGAAAGCTGCTGATTCTAGTGAATTCAGAAGCCATTCCCCAGCCCCCCTTCCCTCCCACGGCAGCTCCTCACATCCATATAGCGCTCAGCCCCTCTGAGCTTGTTCTCACCGTCACCGACTCATACGAAGATGGCAGCCCCTCCATCAGCAAGGGGAGGTCGATCTTGCCGTGTGCAGGTGATTGAAGCCAGTCCTTTCCTGGAGGGGCGCTGTTCATGACCGTTGGCCAATACAGCGAGGCTGAGCTGATGGGAAGGGTAGAATCATTCACTACCACCTGCTCTGGGCCAGACCATGTGCTGGGCTCTCCGTATGATGACAAGCAGGTGTTCTCCTTAACCTTGGGATCCTCGATTCAGGCAGTGTCGATACTGTCAACAGCTGCCTTATGACATCTGACCACACGCACATACAGCAGGTGGCGTGGTCTTCGGCCTCGGGACACTAGCAAGAAGAACCCCCTGAGGGTGTCAGGAGATAGCAAAGGGGTAGATGAGGAGGGTTACAGAGCTCAGAGACTAGAAGGGCTGGATTCAGCCTGGATCCCCTCAGCCCATCACAGGGCCTAGATAAAACACAGCACATCCTCTCTAGTAGAGACTTGTTAGCAATGGATGGATGATAAACCAGCAAGCCAATGCTTGACCTCTGGGGGAACAGAAGAAGTCACGGGGCAAGTATCCATGCATGTACACATTTGGGATTAGTTTGCCATGCTATTAGCTCAAGGCGTGATCTGGTGAAACAGTGGACCATGGGAAGTGTCTGATTAGAAACCAACAAAATTTTCAGTATAACCTAAGGCCTTTATTTGAATTTTCAGTCACCGAGGGGACTCAAAGCCTTCCTCCTTGTAGCTCTTAGTCTCCCCTGGAGTAAGCCTCGGCCAAAGCTCTGGAGATTCCAAGCCTGGGGTCCCGGCAACCCCTGTTCTCCTGTGAGGACAAGGAGACAACATTGGCAGAGCAGCTCCCTCCTTGGAGGAAAAAAGCAGAGATGGGGTGTCAGCAAAAGCAAAGATTTTTTAGAATGTAAGCAGGGATCTTTCTGCGACATGACATGAGATGCGGGCGTCTTATGAAACATTTTCATCAGTGACCTTGGAGAGCAACCTTGGGATCTACACAGTGATCTGACCTGTGTTTATAGAGACCTTCCCATCATTGACTCCGTCCAGGGTGGGGTCCCATCATCCTGTCCATCTTGACTCATCCCTGTTTTGAAGTTGAAGAGTGGTGTGGAGCCACTCTGTCCCCGTGACCAAGCTTGGCTACTCAGCATCCTGGCTCTGTCCTGCCAGCTCATCTGCTTGCAAAGCCAGAGAGGAGTCTGCTGGCTCCACACTCTCTCATGGGGTCTTAGAAGGGCCTCCGAGGAAGCAGAATGCAAGCCACTGACTGCACCTTCTCATTCACCCTCCTGGAGTTCTTTCCTCTATGTGACAACGCCTTCCGGAGACAACTAGGAAGTTGTCCCAAACATCAGTGTTTTGTCCATTCTCTTGGTATGCTAGCAAAACGAAGGACTAGCAGACGGATGATGGACAGGTGGGAAGGCGGACATGTGACTACCACATCTGTCAATCAAAGATGTGGAAAACCTCAGGGGCACATCAGCTACAAAAGGGAAAGGTGCCGCCAACCGTTTTCCTTGTCAGCAAAGGGAATTCCCAAGAAAAGGCTATTTCACTCTACAAGGTGGCCTGCGCTGTCCATCCCTCGACAGCTACAGGGTGCTGCCTACCTGCGCTTACAGCCCAATCTCCATTTCAACTCCACTTCATTAATCCTCCCCCGTTCTTTCCCCACACTCTTTCCCCATTCGTTCATTTCTGCCTGCCCCACTACAGGCCAACTATGCAGCCTCGAGCAAGTCACCCACCTCTGCCTTACTGTCAGCCGTGTGCAGATGACAGTAGCAGGCTATACATCACTTGAGTCCAGGCATGGTGTCTGCTCTTTCCTTTGTGGTGCCTGCACAGGGAACAGTGTAGAGAGGGGACAATGCCTACTCTTCTGTCCCACGCCAAAAATGGGTATCGGTGCTACAGCTCTCCACCTGAGGCCACCCACAAGCCTGTCCCCAAGAATGTCCTCGGAGGACAGGCCAGCAGGCCCTGCTGACCCAGCATTTCTGACTGGCGGGGCAGGTGAGGGAGGGAGGGAGGAGTGCTAATTACCTGGTTCTCGTAACCACAGGAAGGCTCCACCTTTGAAGCTATCTATAGCTCAGCCACAGAGGAAGCAGGAGTGGCCAGCGAGGTGAGGCCATGGCTTGTGGGCACCGCCGAGCCCTCAGGAAACTGTTAATAAAGATATAACCAGAGAGCACTCTGTGTGGATAAATAATGACACCCTGCCTCTCAGCAGCCGAAGCATTTTCCAGCCACACTGTGGTTCCGCAGCCTCCTTGGAGTGCTAGCTTAGCTCACGGTAGAGGTGGGGGTTGCGAGGGGGGCTTTCCAGCACCTTTCTCCCAGAGTAGTATATCCAGAGAGGCCAGGTCCTCTCCAGGACCCCCCCTCCTGAAAGTCTATGCTGTGCCGAGATGCAGAGGTCTCCGTATTCTCTAAAGATGGCCAGCCAGATGCCTCTCCTGCTACTTGGGGACCCCAAAAAGGCGGGGTGGGTTTGGGCTGAGATTCTTTTGAAGTTGTGCTGGAGCCAGTCCTTCGAGACGGTGTTGGTCATTTGCGCTGTTGACTGTGTCTCTCTCATCTGCATCTTGGAACTGGATCTGTTTTGGATTCTCTGGTGTGTGATGCACCAATAATTGGTTGGCGCTTTCCAAATCCTTACACACGATGGTCTCGGTGTGTTTGTCATGTGCATCGCTCCATCCTGTACGGTGTGACTTCTCAGTGGCGTCTTCTTACCATGCCCCTCATCACATTCAGCTTTTAGGTCCGGCCACTCTGCCAGGGTCACTCTCGATAGGAAGGCTTTGGAAAAATGTTGCTTGCCCTTGGGACTAAGCTCCTACCATAGACTCCCTAAGCCCTGTGCTTAACCCGGCAGATAGTTGTGATCTTTTCCCTGCTGCCTCTTCCTCCATTGTCTTTCTCTTGAGCCAGCTGGCTTCCTTGGCATCTGTCTGAGGCCCTGAGCCTTAACGGCTCCCTTACTCTCACCACAAAGAGTTAAACTGTAGCATTTTAGGCTCTGCCAGGCCAGGGACTACTTCCATTGCATACTGACATGCTTGAATGTTTCTGACCCTTTCACAAGGTAAAAAAAAAAAAATAGCTCAGGAGCTCTTGCTGCCTGCTTAGCTCTCTCTGCATGCAGGAAACTGAGGCTGAGTGAGGTTCCGTGTCTGTAAAGAACACCCCCAACTAGAGGAAGGCACTCTCCACCAGGACACGGTGATGGATGGAGAGCACAGTGGCTTGCTGGGAATGACCGCTGAGCTGCATCTGAGCAATTGGGAATATGGAACGGACGGGGAGGAATAGAGAGAGCATCAAGATAGCAAGTGAGGATGTGGAGGGAGCTCCAGGAGGAGGGTGCTGAGCCTGGTACCTGGCCCATGGTGCTCAATAAACTACAGCATGTAGAAAAACCACCCTTCCTGGCCCCAGCCTGGTGTCAGATCTCAAGCGAGGGCTTAAGAAATATTTGGCACTTGTGTCGTTTCATTTCATCTCCATACTTTTACTTTCATAAGGCCACAGGAAAGGCCTCTCCACCTGTGCAGAACTGTGTTGTAGCCTTGTGCGTTCTCCAAAGGCCTAAGCGTTAAAAGATAATGCTTTTGGGAGTAGAGATACCTTTAAGAACCGAGGCCTAGAGAGAAGTCTCTGGGGTCACTGGGAGGTATGCCCTTTAAGAGAGCGCTAAGGCCAACTCTCCCTCCTCCTTTGCTTGTGCTCCCTGGACAGTGTAAGTCCCTTTGCACCAATACCCTCTCCCTCCATGATATGCTGACTTACTACATGCCCCAAACCAAGGGCCCAGCTGGTGAGGGACTGAGACTCCCGAGACACTGGGCCCACACCAGTGTTCCCCCCTGCTGGCTGATGACCTCGGCAGCTTGCTTGGATGAAAACCTGGCCTGCTCAGCCTCCCAGCAGCCAGCCAGGTCTACTTGGGCATCTGTGACGATCCAAGTGGTGCAGTTGGCACATCTCCCTTAACGTTTGTTCTGATTCTGTCTCTGCTGCCTCCTGGTCTTGGTGGATCATGTTACTCCACTCCCCTGTGTGTTTATTTGCCTCATAAAGAAGCTGTTATGATAGAACCTGACTCCTGGGGCATTTTCAGGGGTCCATGAACACTTAGCAATTGACCAGCAAGTGGTGACCAGTGAGCTTCTCTTCTGCTTGGTACAGAACATGGAAAGTAGGCAAGCGAGTGTTTAGGGGAGTTGGTGTAGACTTGGAGGCAGAGGGAGATAGTGGAGGGATCTGGGGAGAAGCTGAGAGCTATTTCCCATGTTAGTCAGCTAGGACTCAAGATGGACTGGGATGCCGACTGTCCAGGAACAGTGAGGGGCTGGGGTCTAGGGCCAGGGAACCATGAGACTCCCAATTGGAAGCACGCAATATCTCCAAACCCAGAGAATGCTGGTCTCCGGCAGAGGAGCATACAGCTGCCCACCGTGCAGAGCACTGGATTACGCGTCTGTTTATTTGCTCCTGGACTTTCTTCAAAAGGAATATGAGATCTCATGCATGCAGTATTCTCAGTCCATTGGGAAAAAAAAAGTAGGCAGAACTACAGCCAAGAACCGGGTGGAACCATGGGTGTAGTCAGGTGGTAGTGGCACAGGCCTTTAATCCCAGCACTCGGGAGGCAGAGACAAGAGGACCCCTGAATTAGAGGCCAGCCTGGTCTACAGAGTGAGTCCCAGGAGGGCTAGGACTGTTACACAGAGAACCCCTGTCTTGTGGGGGGGGGGGGAAGCCAACAGGAAAGAAAGCAAACAAGCAAGAAAGGCAGTGGGTGTGGCTCCACCCCCTTGAGCAGCAGAGGCTATGGAGGCAAAGAATAAGGAACAGCACCATCCCAGGGGGAGTTTGGCATTAGAGTCTCCATTCCGCACCGCATCCTGTAAGTGGAGCTGCACATGCCTGCTTGCTGAGCAAGCACAGTATCACACACACAGAGGTCGTGTTCCTGCCCATCCTCAGTAGTGAACATTGTCATACACATGTGACAAAGACAGATACGGTGAAGATCAGGAAGAAGTGGCTTTCTCCATAAGCATTCAAGTCACACTAGGAGCCCAGACGGCTCTGCTCGCCACCCAGTGTCTCTGAGAACATGCTTCCCTTGTACCCCCTTTAAAATAGTTCCCTCATCCTGGGTGGGGATGGAGGGGGGCTACTGATTCCTCAGCTGCCCTGAAATCAAATCCAGAGGATGAAGGTTGTGTGTGTGTGCTATATGTCCGTGTTTGGGTGGAGGTGGGGGTGGTATATGTCTGTGTTTATGTGCATGTGTGTGGTGTATGTACATATTTGTATGTGTGTGCATGTGTGTCTACACACGTGCATGTTTCTGTGCAGGAATGGAGAAGCCAGAGATCGGCACCAGGTGTCTTCCTGCAATTTTAATTTTTGAGACAGAGACTCCTCACTAGGCCTGGAATCCATCGACTCAGCTAGGTGCCCGGCCAATGTGCTGCAGGGGAGCAGTTGTCTCCTCTACAACCCCACACACCCAGCGCCGGGGTGACAGAGGCATGCCACTGAACCTGGCTTTCAGGTAGGCATTGGGGCTTTGAACGCCGGTCCTCATATTTTCTTGGCAGTCACCTTACTGACTAAGTCATCTCCCTGTCAAATAACATGTGCTCCAAAGCCTTTGGCTTGCACCTTTCTCCCCCTGGGGCTAAAAATCATCTCTTTCCGAGGAGTTAAACCTAAGCATGGCAGTGATTGTGAGCCACCGGGGCTGATGGGAAAGGTCCCAGGATCCTGGAAGTCTTGGGTGGCCAAATCCAATTAGGAACAAACACACCCCAGAATATGAATTTACCCTCCTCCTCTACTCCTCTGTCCCTTCTTCCCTGGGCTGCTTTTTTTTTTTTTTTTTTTTTTTTGGCACTTCAGTTTGCTCAGGCCAGGCACCTCCTCCAAGCCCAGCCAGCCTTTTTATGGTGCTGGGGTTAGTAAAATAATAGCAGCTCAGGGGTGCTTAGAAGGCAGTTCTGGGCGTCAGGCCTGGTGGTGCAGCCAAGGGCCTTCCCCAGGATGGGGAAGGATCGTGGAGCCGAACATCAGACTCTTCCTCTACCCCTGACCTGCTATCCCAGTCCTCCTGTCACCTCTGCACTGGGGACATTCGAAGTCCCTTTTTGCTACCTTAAGACCTCCTGAGACCGGCCTAATGTGGTTGTGCCCAAATTCTACTCTGGGTTCATTCCTACTCCGGGGGCTTTCTGTGTGTGAGGATGGGCTATGGAAGGTAGCATGCTCAGTGGGCAAGGCCACCTCAGCAGTCAAGAGTGGCAGCAATTGCTGTCAGTGGAAGGCTACTGTCTCCCGGGGTAGAATAAATGAATTCCTCAGGCTCTTGCCCTCAACTTTGCCTGTCCTCCAAACAAGGTAAGCTCTTATCCAGAAAAAAAAACTCTCTGTGTAGACATGCAGGGCCAGCGGGAGGTTTTGGTGAGTGATGTTATCCAGAGAGCAGGTTTCCCTAAGCCCTGGATTCTTTCCTTAGTTCCCTGTACCAACTCTTGTCCCATGAGGGCAAGAGCCAGCTGCCTGGGATAGAACAGGAAGAAGACTCTGCGGGCCTCGGTTCCCACATCTCCAAAGCTGGGAACAGTGGGACCACCTTGTGGAGTGTTTCTGAGGGATTAAAGTAGGGAACAGAGCCGGAACTGGGTAGGTATCCCAAAACTGTAAGAGCCCAGAGAGGAAAACAGCTCTTCCGAAGCCCACAGGGCCTCGACACACCTTCATGTCACATCTGCGCATGTCCTTTCTGGGTTAGTGCTTACCTGGCTTGGAGAAGGTCAGCCTGGCCCAGACGAACAGGAGTCAGCTCTTTCTCCCCCTCCCACCCCATCTCTCATCGTCCTGTATCACCTGTCCCTCACTGTGGATAGACACTACCGATTACATTCTTAGAAATGGTGTCTTTGTATTCTTTCCCTCCGATCTGCTCCCTCAGAATTTCTCCCCTCGTCCTGGCTGTCTATTAGGCCTTGCTGTAAGAGCCTCTCCTAAGGACTCTTCCCCGGTGCACACTGTACTCTCACAGATGCATTTGTCCACACACTCCAGGCAGGGAATGGATGCTAGCCTCTTGACACACACCACACACACCCATGGTGTGACCGGCACTCACTCTGGGAGTGAGCCATGCAGGTGAGGGCTCTTCTGGTCTAGGCTGTGGTGAGCTCCCGGAAGGTAGGAAGCATTACCCTCGCCTCTGGCATAGAAAATGGCATAGATTTGGTGTCTGGCAAACGCCTATGGGACAGAGGAGTGCATCACTGCTCCAACTGGGCAATGACTGGCAGGAGATTTTTTGTTGTTGTTGTTTTTTGTTGTTGTTGGGGTTTTTTTGTGTGTTTTTGTTGTTGTTTTGTTTTGTTTTTGTTGTTTTTTTGTGTTTTGTTGTTTTGTTTTGTTTTTGTTGGTTTTTTGTGTTTTTTGTTGTTGTTGTTGTTGTTGGGTTTTTTGTGTTTTTTGTTGTTGTTTTGTTTTTGTTGGGTTTTTTGTTGTTGTTGTTTTTTGTTGGTTTTTTGTGTTTTTGGTTGTTTTTTGTTTTGTTTTGTTTTTGTTGTTTTTTTGTGTTTTTTTTGTTGTTGTTTTGTTTGTTTGTTTTGTTTTTTTTAGCCTATTCCCAAGAAGTTAGGGCCACCAGGCACAGTGAATGAATTGGAGAGTGAACCATCCATGTGGCCATTCCCAGAGCCCTGGGTGTTCATCACTTCTCCCTACATTTGTTTAGGACACTGGTGTCGAAGGCTTCCTTAGTGTAATTGATATTTGCACAATTCATGATTTACAAGTCAATTTTCACAATAGCATAATAAGGGTGCTCTTATTTGGAGATCTTACCCTGGATCGGCTCTGGGTCGGCCTTATCTTTTTCAACAAAGATAGGGACAGGCTGAGAAAGGACCCTCTGGGTGGACCTTAGGTGGCAGCTGGGGACTGCTGAGAGGGAGGTGTGCTGAGTTTGCCTGAGTTTCCTGGGTGCTGTGCCTTGCCCTGTGTTTGACTTCATTTCAACGTCCTCGTCACAACCTTACCAGGCAGCCATGCCTGGCTGCTGCACCCTCTTCACCAGTATGGAAAGCAGATCTTCCGTGGAATGTGAGAGAAGGTGGTACTAAGACTTAGGCCCTCATTTCAGCAATTCAGAAGCCACCGGAGGACTGCTCATTAGCAGGCTGAGCCCCACCCCCACCCCACCCCTTGCTCTTCCAGCCCACTCCCCATTCCAGAGCCTCACAGCCCCTGTGACACTATGGCTGAGGGCCTCCTGGTTAGGAAAGAGAAGGAGCAATGCCTTATAACCGTCTTTGGGCAAATCTGGCCCTCCTGCCTTAGCTGTGTTTCCACAAGCAGGTATCTTGGCCCTTCTGTGCTTCCGTACTCCTCCTCACAAATGGGAGGTAGTACCATCAAATCCTACAGCTTTGCTGTGAGGATTGAAGTCTAGCTGGGTGCCCAGTTTGTAGTCCACATTAAAACAAGTGTCTCTCTCCCTTCCTCTTCTGGCAGGGTAGGGGAAACAGAACAGAAATCTTAAAAAAAAATTTAGAAAGCAATTTCTATGGCACTTCACTGAGGGAAACCATAGCAACGAGCTTCCTGCAGTTTGGTTTCCGGCCTTCCCCCGCTGTACAATGGCTCTAGGACACAGCCTTTGTTGTCCCAATACCCCAGGGAAACACGGGACGTCACGAGCTCCATGGGGTGGAAGCATTGCAGGACAGAATCGCCTGGGTTGTCCAGGCATGTCCTTCTGTGGTCAAGCCACAGAGCTGCTGTGGCCTCCCACTGGCGACTCCATTCATCTTCTGAGGAAGATTCGTTGTGGTCATGCCCAAGAAGCTGGCCCCTCTCTTTATGAGGATAAAAGCAAGCAGCATTCTGTTTGGGTCCAAAGAGCTTCCTGACTCTCTTTATACCTTGAAGAGGTATCCTAGGAGGCAAAGGCCACAGACTGTCCTGTGATTATGTGTCCGTAAGCATGTCCGTGCATGTCAGCAGCAGGGTGGCGCCTCTGTCTGAGGATCCACGGAGGATGGTCAGCTGGCCCTGTGCCGTGACAACCTTCCCGTCCACACTGGCCTCAGAAGCATGCTGTACCTAAGACAAGTTGGCTACTGCGGCCTGGCCGTGTGTGACTTTCAGGGGAGTCATTCAGTGGGGACAGCCAAAGGTATGGACAGCTAAATGCTGGCCCAGTCCAGGTTGACTGCTTATCTGAGGCTACGGGGAGCAGGGTTATGGGTTGGGAAGGGTAAAGTGTACCCAGGATTGCTATACCTGAAATGATCCCTACTCAAATGGAGGGGCCTCCCCAACCTATCCAAATAGGAGCATGGCCAGTGACTGGTCATAAACACAATGGTTCATTTCCTGCAGAAGGAAAATAAGGCACAGAGGCACCTGCCTTATGTCACCCAATTCACCAGGTACACAATCAGTGCATTTGGAGAAAGAATAGCCCTTGAAAAGTATTGTTCCCATCTTCTTAAATGGGAAATGGCAAAGCTAGGGGTCCAGGGAGGAAAAGAAGCTTCTTGGAGGGGTAGCACAGAGAGGGGGAACCCCTCAGACCCTATCCACCTGAGTTGGTAACTGCCCTACCCAGGGGACAGAAAAACCTGTGGGCCAAACCTGGCTGGCTATAATTTGTAAATAAAACTCCACTAGAACCAAGCCCGGACTACTCATTTGCATATTATATATGACAGCCTTCGTGCTGCGGCCTCAGGACGCAGTGACTAACGGCAGAAAGCATGTGACCTACCAAAGCTCAAAATACTCACCATGAGGCTCTTTATAGAAAAGGTTTCTGACCCCCTGGTCTAACCCTCTGAAGTGCTTCCAAAGGCCTGAAAACTGCTGGCCACGCTCCCGGCGTCCTTCCTCTCTCAAGTAGACCCCTGTCTGTCTGTGCAGTCAGGCTAGGGCCTGACCAGAGAACCCTCCCACAGGGGGAGTGTATCAGCAATGGGAAGGAGGGAAAGGGGCCAAAGGAAGCCTCCTTCTGAGGGGAGTTGAGAGGCCAGCTCATGTCTGGGTAAAGCACAAGCCAAGAGGATGAATGGAAGAGAATTTATGGTTTGCATGAGTGACTAGGCCCCCTTTCTGCTACAAGGTTGTTGAATGTAGGGTTGAAACTTTGTGCTGGCCTGGTGAACTGGGTGTAGTCAGCAGTCTCATTTAAAGAATAAGAAGTTGAACCCTGAATAGACTAAGTACCTCCCTAAGCCTAGAGTGTTCACCAACTTTCTATTGCAAACACCTAAGGTACAAAGAGGCTATTTGACTCTTGGTTTTTGAGGTGTTCTTCTGTATTCAGTTGGTCCTTGCTTTGGGGCCAGGGAAGCTACCCCACCCCTAGGGGCTCTTGTGTTTCATACTTACTGCTCAGCTGGTGGCACTATTTTGGAAGGTTATAGAATCTTCAGGAGGTAAATAAACACTTGCAGAAGGAAATGGGTCCCTAAGGGTAGAGTGGGTCCTGGACTTTTGATGCCCAGTCTACTTCCTGAGCACTGGCCACCGTGACTTCCCCACCATGCTAGTCTGTGTCCCTTTGAACCGTGAACCCAATGAAAGCATCTCTCCTTTAAGTGGCATCTCGTCAGGTGTTTGGTCACAGCGATGAGAAAAGTAGCTAACAGGGCAAAGGAAGCAAGAGGAGAGAAGGAAAGACAAAGGTCCCACACACTCTTGGGGGCCTTGGCCACAGTGACCCAAAACCTGTACCAGGACTCACCCCTTCAAGTTCCCACCGCTTCTCAGAAAGCACCAATGTAGGAGCAAACTTTAAATGCAAGTGTCTCTGGGGGATTTACAATCCAAACTACACACCTAGCACACATTGACAGACAGAGGGTCTGACCTCAGGAAGGCCCACCCTTCAGTTCGTGCCCTGGGTCTTGGCACAGACCTAATGGAAGATAGTATCTCCCCATCTTAGAGGGCCAAACCGTGAGCCCGAGGCCTCTCTTCGCTCCCCTCCCATCAATGTGTACTGAATTCTCTTGTGTCCCAGACACCCAGGAGCTGGGCCGGGGTCCGAGATGAACAGAAGTGAAGGAAAGACAAAAAGAGACATAGAGGCTATATGAGAGAAGCCATCAGCCAGGAGAGAAGGCAGCGGTGTTGGAAAATGGCAGTGATGAAGGAGAAATCCTACCGGGATGTGTGCAGAGCAGTGAGCATCCGGCACCAGAGTCAGACGCTAAGGTTACAGCTTAAACACAAGGCCCGGATGCTCAGAGAAGCAGGTCTCATTTGCCTAAGAGGCAAAGGGGGTCTGTGGAGAAGTGTCTGGTGCAGTATGGAGCACTAGGGTGCTTACGGCGTGAACCAGCCCTCCCTCGGCCAATCAGAAGCCAATGGAAAGAAAGTAGACTTTACATTGTGTGGATGAAGATTGATTGACATGGAAAGACTCTATAATGAACCGCTGTGTGGAAAACAAAAGAGTCATGACATGTTTGGGGATTTTAAAATTTTTTCTGTGTATATGTATTGTCTGGTGTGTGTGTGTGTGTGTGTGTGTGTGTGTGTGTGTGTGTGTGTGTGTGTGTGTGTACGCGCCAGTGCCCATGAAGTCCAGAAGGAGGCATTGGATAAATCCCAGAGTCACAGGTGGCTGTAGGCCATCTGATGTGAGCCCTGGGAACTGAACTCAGCCCCTCCAAGAGTAGCGCTTGCTATTAACCACGGAGACGTCTCTTCAGTCCTCTCAAACGCAAGCCTGGACAACAACTGTTCAACTCAAACACCTGGAGTCTGGTGGCTTCAATGCCCTGTGCCACCTGTGGCACAGCCCTTCTTTTGCCAATGCTCTCAACATCTGTGATTCTCCCAGTGATTATCTCTGCGTGTCCTGAGGACCAGGGCTTTTCACGTTGAGCACAATGCATAACACAGAGTGGGCCACTCCCACTTGAAGAATGGGACAGAAGGGTGAGAGGGTGGAAAGTGCTCACCACCAGCTACCCCAGGCTGACGTGTCACCTGGAGTGAGGGGCAGGAAGGGGTAGAAAGGTCCTCCCATTAGGCCGGGTCTGAATACAGAGAGTAGTTAACCGGGAGATGGGGGGTGTGGAGAGGGTCTGGGAGCTTAGATGTCCTCAGGCCTGAACCTCTTTCAGGATGGATTCTGCTCAGCCCCCTCTCCCCGCTTCCCCTCCTGGCTGGGGCCTCTTCCTGCCTTCTTGGCACCAGAAGCTCTGCTGGCTTCTGTCCTGAGCAGTGTGACCTCCTGCCCATGAGTAAGGACTGGGCCATTCCATCGTGACTAAGCTGTCACCTCCCCGTTTCCCGTAACCGCCAAGGGAGGACTCACTCTGAATCACTCTTTATTGTTTTGAACTTTTTTTTTTTCTGCTTCCAATTTTGAATGTTTGAAGATCAACTACCCTAGGCAGGCTAACAGAGCTGAATAACTCTGCTAGGAAACTGTCAGACAGCCTTCCCACAAGCTATACATAGGAGAGAGTCATGGAGTACCCTTACCCGGTCAGAGATAGCTTTGACCTGCGTTAGAATACTGCCTGTTTCCCTAACTGCTCTGTTTTCTTAGGCTACTCACTTCGCCTTTTGCTAACTTCTTTTTTTTTTAAATATTTATTTATTATATACAAGTACACTGTAGCTGTCCCCAGACACACCAGAAGAGGGCATCAGATCTCATTACAGATGGTTGTGAGCTACCATGTAGTTGCTGGGATTTGAACTCAGGACCTCTGGAAGAGCAGTCAGTGCTCTTAACCACTGAGCCATCTCTCCAGCCCTCACTTCACCTTTTTGAACTTCGATTTTTCTTCTGTAAAATGGGGGTAATAATGTTTATTCCAGATAATTGTTGTGTCTATAAAGCAACTGGCTACAGCAGGCTTTCCAATACAGAAAATTAATAATATATAAATATAAATAAAGTGTGTCTCCTTAGATTCATAATGAACATACCTGCCAAGAAGATGGGTATCCCAGCTCCCCTGTCCACCTGTCACCCCAAAAAGACAATGGTAGACTTCTCAAAGCCACGTGTTGGGAATGTTGTATATAACTTAGTTCTGTCAGCAAGCACCAATATTTATTGAGCACTTACTATGTGCCAGGTACAATGCCAAGCACTTTCCATTAAATTATTAAATGAATTAGAGTTAGTTGTGACTGGTAGTGGTTCACTAACTTCCTAATGAGAGATAGGCCCAGGACTTGAGCACAAATGGGGCAATGCCATACACAGAGATAAGGTTCTCTTGGGATGACCCATGGCTAGGGATCACTGTCAAGTAATGATACCGTACTAGGAGCACAAGTGTCATTCGTGCCCAGCCTAATTTGCATAGCAGTTATTCAGCTCCACTGCCCCATAGAGGGAAACTGAGTTTTGAACAGTGAAGAGACACCAAGTCTGCCTAGTGGAGCTGACAGATGAACCCAAGGATCTTCAAATCCAATGTGTTTCCACACTGTGTGCACAATGGCTGGTGTCAGGATGGACTGACTTGGTCTTCTAGAAGCTCCTTGGCTTGATTGCTTTGTATCCATGGCTTCTGGCCTGCTTCAACCTTCTGCAGTATCTGACTGAAGAAAGCAGTGGGATTCCAGTGGCTCTGGTCAGTCTTTAAAATGCCAGGGTTTGGAGTCCAGGAATTGTCTCTGCAGAAATCAGCAGGCTCACTGAGTGGGTTTCCTGTGGGAACAGACCTTGCCAGGGGTCTGACAGATACTTGCATGTGAAGGAGTGTACCTGCAAGGAAAGAGCTGGGTTGTTGGGATAGCCTGTGAGCATGTGTGTGTGTGTGCGTGTGAGACCCTGATAACTCATCTCACAAGGGGATGCTGGGGACTAGACATGGCCTTATAGGCTACTGTCAAAACCTCAGGTGCAATGATGCTGCCCCCTGCCATGCGACTTCACACACACACACACACACACACACACACACACACACACACACACACGGTGTCACACATAGCTCAGGGCAGTCCCATGTATCTAGATTGAGTGTTGGGAATCTTTCGAGGGAGAGAGGGTACTAGGAGGAAAGGGCTGAAGGTGATGATATGCTGATAACAGTTTCTTCCCTGCACTTGTCCTGGCCCAGTACTGGGTTAAACTAGTCATACAGTGCAGTGTCTTGTATGATCTGGCTTTTATCCATGCTTATCGGATGAGAACTGAGCTCTGAGGATGAACAAACTGCTAGGTAGAGACAGCTGAGAATTATGTGGCTAATGTGTCATGCACCACTTTGCTCTATACACACGGTCTGGTTGCTCCCACAATGTTCAGAGTACAGGTTTGCCCGGTGTCACCCAGCTGGGACGAAGAGCTGGGTTAACCTTTCAATCACCTACAGTACCCCAACTTCAGCTAGGACTGAATATTCATGGGCCGTAGGATGGTACAAGGATTCCAAGTCTTAAGCTCAGTCTGCCTCCTGCGCCAATAGGTTGACAGACCTCTTGGTCAAATCTTCAGAGACAATCAGGCAAGGCCTGGATGATCCCAGAGTGTCCACCACACACTGTGGAGCCTCTGGGGGTCTCTACTGCTGTGTGTGTACTCGGGAGCGGACATGCAGGACTTCCCGAATGGTAAGACTCTGAGTCAGGTATAGAGAAAGCCACTTCTGCCCCTTCCTAGTTGGACCCTAGTTGATCCCCAGCCTCTGCTCCATACATAACAGTGTAAGTTCAAGGGTAGGTTCCATCAGTTACCAGAGAAGTGAGAAAAATAAGACTTTTCAGCTGGAATCTCAATGCCACTGCCTTGAATGTAGAAGACCGGCCTTGATTCTGATCAAGCAGTCTGCTCCTCTTTTGACATTAAAGTATCCTAGAAGTACAGTGGTAGTTGTAGACATGATTGTTCAGTTGGCTTGTTTGATGCAGGGTCTCACTCTGATGCTCTGGCTGGCGTGGAACTCATTACATAGATCAGGTTTCCATGGAACTCAGAGAAAGAAACACACATGCCTCTGCCTTCAGGTACTAGAATTAAAGACGTTCCCCGCCCCCATGTCCAGCTTAGATGGAATATTTTAAAATGTAAAAGTTCCTTGCTTATAGAAGTTGAGTACACAGTAGGAACCCATATGTTCTCCTAGATTGCTTTTTACTCATTTATACTATGCAAACCCTGAATACCTTGGCAGGGACATGGTGGCACACACCCGAGTCCTAGCATCTGGGAGGAAAAGCAGAAGGATCAGGAGTTCATGGTCATCTTCAGCTACATAGCAAGTCTGAGGTCAACCTGGGCTACATGAGACAAACCAGAACTTAGAAACCACTGACTGTGTCCCTGAACATAGGCTTTTCCTCTGTGAAGTGAACCGATGATGATACCTTTCTTCCAGGAAAAATATGGTAATAAAGAGAGATGTTATACATACATAATACATACATATATACATATATACATGTACACATATACACATACACATATATACATATATACATATACACTTATACACAGATATACATATATACACATATACACAGGTACACAGAGTTACACATACATATATACACATATACATACATATATACATATATATGTGTATACATATACATATACACATATGTACATATATATGTATACACATATACACAAATATACATATATACACATATACACAGATATACAGATTTACATATACACACATATATACACATATACACATATATACATGTACTTGTGTATACATATATACATATACACATACATATATATATACATATACACATGTATACATATATAACATATAAACACACATCTATACATATATACACACACATATACATACATATATATTCTGTTTATCTCTGAACATTAATGTAAAATGTGGCACTAACTCCTCAGTATCCATAGGAGTTGGTTCAAACCCTCCAAATTACAGAATTCTACAGCTCCAATACCATCAAAAGTAGTGGGATTTTATTCCCACATAAACTTGATGCCACCTCCTATAACCTTTAACCCCAGATTGTGTTACCATAAGCTACAACACAGCCACTGTTCCTACATGATTGTTGACCCATGTGGTTTAGGAACCAAACACAAGAGAAGAAAATCTACACATGTTCATTACCGATCCTTTTTTAAAAAAAACTTAAAATATTTATTTGATCTTTGCTCGATTCACTTCCCAGACGTAGAAAATCTTGATCCAAAGGGCAAGCTGTAGATTTTCCATTCCAACTGCTATGGTCCAGGTCTACTTACTGGACATTACCTTTGCCATGTTGCCCATCCTCTCTAGGGATTCCCAGGGTGACTCACACTCTGCTGCACAGATGTCACAGCGGCTGGCTGCCTCTAACCAGTGGAGGAGGTGAAAGTGCTTGCCTTAAGCCCAGCGCCCTCTTGGTGGTTGGCTCCTCTCAGAAGTGGGACAGCCTCTCAGACATGTCTCCTGTATCCAGAGTGCCGGGGCTCTATCTAAACCCCAGTTGTCACTGTCGTTGCTGTGTTCTAATAACTTCTCTGGTCACAAAGAACAGTTGATCTGAGGGTCCCAAGTAGATTCCACAAGACCCAGGGCTCACTGATGGCCCATGACACCTCCTCACAGTACTTGATGAGGGGGGCATTTCTCTCCCATCCCATTCTGATGCTTGTCACATTCCAGACCCTTTCTGAGACAGTCTGCCTCTTCGGCATCTGTGCCCTTCAAGGAATCAGGCCTATCTTATGCTCTAAGCGAATGACCTTACAGCCCAAGGACCCTTGGGTGGTACAACACTGAAGCGAAGGGTCTCCCTGCATGACATCTGTTCACTCCCCATCCTGGCCTGCCACTCCCTCAGGCACAGACTCAGGCCAGGCTCTGGGATGCTAATGGTTATTTCTGGAGTTATTGAGGGTGTGGCACAGAATGCTCACCAAATGCTGACCCTGCTTATAATACTCACTGAAGGTCTTAGGTAGGCCTGATGACCATCCTGGTCTTCCCCAGAACCCTCTGTAGCATCTTCATCCCCGAGGCCTCAGGTGGTAGGTAGGTTCCTTGTCAGGGGCTCTGCCTTGCCTTAAAGTCACCTTCACTGATAAGGTCGTTGTAATTTGGGACCAGTTGAGCAGCAAGCCTGGGGAATTCCAGAGCCCAGGAGGGGAGTGGGGGATAGATAAATCCAAGCAGCTTCCACTAGAATCAGGGACTGTGGCCACGGCCTTCCTTGAGTGGAGCTGCAGAGTTGTCCAGGCATGGAGGCAAGGTCAGCCTGCCTCAGGTTAATGCCAGGAGAGAAATAAAATGACAAGCAGACTTTGAGGACGAGCATTTCCATAAGGTGTTGCATTCCTCCATCTTGTAAGACCTGCAGAGAGCCTGACGGTCCAGCCAAGGTGAAACAAAGGACAGCTAGTCAGTTGTCTCAGAGGGTTGAGTTGGTCCCAGCGGCAGTCTTATTTCTGTTTGAGTAGTCACGGCATGCCGGTACAGCTCTGTGTCGGCATCGGCCTCCAGCTGCCATGCAGTCTCTCTCCTCCCACGTCTATCTAACACACCTCACCTTGCTCTCGGTGCAGCAGAAACACTGCCTCTTCCTGTATGCAGGTGTTGAACCACCCTCAGCTTCTTCATTAAGTGCTTTCTGCTCAGTTTATCGCTGCCTCTGAGATGCCACTTCCTCAACCTCTCGGGCTCTTCCTTGAGATGCAACCTTTGCTTCCCCTTCATCTGGCCTCATAGTGATCTTTCAGTACATACTTCCCGACCCTATCTGGGTCATGAGCGCCCGAGGGGGCAGTCCCTGCTCACATGTCACCCAGAACCTGCGTGCAATGGAAGCAACCTGCATTGGCTGAACGAGTCTTAGCCTCTTTGTGGCACCAGTGTGGGGCATGCTAGGGCCTGGGGCCTGGTGGCCACCCCTCCAGGTCTTGCCAGCTTGTGCACAAGACTTGGTGACATCACTACATTCAGCACAGTAGCCTCTCTGAAAGTTACCTGCCGGACAATAGAAGCCACTTTGCCTGGATGATGAAAGCCTGTAGAGCTCAGTGTTGGGGGGGGGGGAAGCAAGCTATGCAGAAGATCCATGATTCTAAGGCACCAGGCAACGTGAATGCTGGCTCTGTAAACTTCAACAGGATACTCCTTCTCCGGTCTGAGTTAACTCGCATAAAGTGAGGGGGTGGGACTCGATTATAGCATCCACTTTTAATGGGTACTTGTAGTTTTTGGCAGGCCCTGGGCTAAAACCTGTATATTCAGCACAGGTGATTCCCACAGCACTCATACGAAGCAGGCACTGTTATTAGCCCCATTTCGCAGATGGGGAAACTGAATATTAGAAAGTTTATGTAACTTTCCCAAGGTCACATGGCTAGAAAGAGACAGAGCCCAGGTCTGAACACAGGTTTGTCTGTCTCCTCCCGCCCGCAGAATTCTCCACCTTGTCTCCTCTCAAAGGATCTCCTGACCCCATTACCCAGAAACTCATTACCCAGAGCCTGAGACGAGGTAGCTCAGGGTCGAACATGTTCCTATGAAGCGTGGACCCTGTGAAGCTCGCACTCCATAGAGACCCTGCCACAGTGGGAGCCCCAGCAGCCACACAGCAGCTCTGAGCCACGTTAACCCTTAGAAGCCAGAAAGCAGCTGGACGAGCAGCAGTTAGGGTTCAAACTTGTTTTTAAAGCCCAACTCCCGTTGACGCATTACAGCCAGAGAAGAGCACATGATTTTCGAGTCCTCTAAGGTGGGCAGGTCCCCGTAGCTACCACCCTGATGCAGACATGAGGAATACTGCCTAAACCCAGAGTCCCCATCCTGCCCTCCCTGTCATTACCCCCCAGGAACTGTGAGTTTTCATCTGAGAAGAGTCCCAGGGGCCGTGGAGAATGGCTGGAAGAAGTTAATTTTCAAATTATCCTTTCATCTCCAGGGAAATTGGAAGTCTGAAGGAGCGGGGAGAGGGGGAGGGATTCGGCACAAGATGCGCTAAGCCCTCACACAGAGCAAATTAGCACAGGCACAGAGAAGAGAAAGAGCAGCTTGGTGTTCTTGGACCAGGCTGTCGTTGGATGCGCGTATGCATGTGTGTGAGCATGCGCATCTGTGTGTCAGGAGAGCCACAGAAGCCTGCCAGGGAAGCCCAAGGTCACCCTGGGAGCACAGGGAATGACAGCCCACACACACACACACACACACACACACACACACACACACACACACACACACACACACACACACACACACACACACACACACACACACACATACACACACACACACACACACACACACACACACACACACACACACACACACACACACACACACACACACACACACACACACACACACACACACACACACACACACACACACACACACACACACACACACATACACACACATACACACACACACACACACACACATACACACACACATACACACACATACACACACACACACACACACACACACACACATACACACACATACACACACACACACACACACACGGTCAGGTCTTAATTGAGAAAACAAGCCTCCACCCTGGGTCTGTCCCCTACACCCTGGGTCTGTCCCTACACCCTAGGTTTGTCCCCTGTGTGCCCTTCCTTCTCGTTTCTACAGAGATCAGTGAAAGGGCTTGAAAGAGTCACGAGAACTGCACAAACGCCTTCCATTCGGGGAAGGTCTCCCTGTGATTGGCCTGTCGTCAAGCCCAGCGCATTCCATTCTCAGCACATGCATCGGGTAGTTCATAACCAAAGCTTTGGGGGATCTGATACCTCTGGCCTTCAAAGACACATGTACATGCCCACATCCAGATATACATGCCTGCTGCAAATAATGAAAAACAATAAAAATGAATCTTTAAAAGCTTATCACGAGCACCACTTCTGAGTTATGCAAGCATTGATGTAATAGTATTTGTGTAAAGCATAATAGTAGTCCAAGGCGTAGGAAATTCTTAGTGGGTTAAAGTTCACAGGGTCCACAGGGGGCAGCAATAATGGGGATATAGGTACTGGTTACCTGCTGTAGGTGACAGCTCTGAATGGGAGCAGAGCCAAATATCAGGAGGAAAGCAAGATGGCACTTCCCCCAGGATCTTGGATCTCTTTGGGTACCATGATAAAGGTTCTGATACAACCGATACAAGAAGATCCTTTGGGAACTTTGGAGATCTTCTTGTCCTGTTTTTCACTTGCAGGGAGACGGCCCCAATGAGTTAACGAAGGCCACAAAAAGCAATTTCCAAACGTGGTTACTCTGAAACAAATCCCTGCTTTCAAACACAGCCATAACATGGTTCAGATGAGCTTTCATTCCGGGGCCTGAGAACTATGACACCAGGCGAGCTAGGGAATGAGCAGTCTAGGCGATATCAAACATTCTCTTCCTTCTTTCTTTATGTAGGTTTGTTCGGTGTCTGGTTGCATTCGCACATATCAACTGTACAGATGGATGGGTTCACTAGGATATTTCCATACAGGCCTATTTATAGTTTGTATTGATCGCCTATCTGTAGCCAAAGCAACACAAATCGACATACAAAGGAATGCCTTCGTGCCTGAGTTCCTATGACACCCTTTACAATAGTTAACATACAAATCAGCCCGGAGCCAGTAGTCTTTACTCCATTTAGGCAAACGAGCCCCCAGGAAGTTGTGTAAATGCAGACTCCGGTGCAAGTTAGGACAGATCTGGTGGGCTTGAGGCCCCGCACGTCTGAGGGAGGGCATCCCCCTGTGCTGCTGCTGCTCTAGCTCTCAGGGGACATATCAAAGCTAAAGGTCAGCACCACCCAGGCTGGAAAGTGAGAGTGTAATTTCAAATGTCCTAGTTATGATGCTTAAGAAATAAACGGTGCAATAGTGTGGCACAGCTGTTATAGTAATAACCAACCACTCTTTGCATGAATTTAAGGCCCACTCCATGAGATGAAGCCCACACCTGACGCTGTTACGGTGGCCGTAAACCTGAGACTAGGTAGTTCGTGTGAACTGGGAAGTGGGGGGAGATTATTAATGAAACGAAGTAGAAAAAATATAGATGGACTTCATGTTGGTAACATATTCCATTTAATCCAAACTGCCAAAAACTATATCCACTTCAATATATAACCAACATAAAAATTATCAATCCAACTGACATTCCCCCCTCACCCAAATGAGATATTTGGAATTTGGTGTCTTTTACACCCAAAGCGTGTCTCTGTCCAGAATGACAGGTTTCCTGTCTGCAGTCCCTATGTATGGCCATTGCCCACAGTCAGGTTCTAGATCCTTTCATAGTAACTCTGTGGCCCTCTATACTAGCCAAATATGATCATTTTCTTGAGACTTACCTCACATTGATATCCCTTAATAACCTACCCCAACAACTTTGTGTGTGTGTGTGTGTGTGTGTGTGTGTGTGTGTGTGTGTTTGTGTCCAGGTTGATACAGCCACAGGACAGGAGTAGCTAAGGCCCTGTGTCCAGTATCTGAATAGTTACATACCCATACTCAGTGTCTGAGGGCATACCATGTTCAACGTAAGAACAGGGTTGAAAATGCCTTCCACAGGGTTCATACTCTGCCCTTATTTGGCCACTTGTGTAGAAGGGTTTGTGTATAACCAGCCATGACCATGAGACACACAGGCCATGATTGCATGGCCAGGCTCCAGTATGGCATGTGTGGCCCCTCTGTGACTTTGGAGATGGGTCTTCTGCTGGAGAGACGTCAATAGAATTGACTCCTCGCAGTTCTCGACACACAGGCCGATTATAGGAGGAAAACTCCACAGCAGCCAAGACCCTTAGGGTTTACACCAGAATGGAGCCCACTTTCTTCTTCCCTGACCTGTGACTTACATGTGACTTTGAAGGCTCTTCTGTTTGTAGGCACCTCCTGAAAGTCTGTCTCCAGGAAGCCAGATCATGTGGCCTTCCAGAGCTATATCTGGTCTGACTAGCTCTTGTCTGAGAAAGCTCACATGTGTTACTACTTAATGCCTAGCACGTGAAGATCTGGAAAATTCAAATATGTGGTGGCCTGTAGGTAGACAAAACAGCCACATCCATGAGGATGCTCCCTGAACGGTATTTGCTGGTTAAGCCAAACCTCCTCCTTACTTCACTCTGTTGCAGCAAAGCCTTCTGAACTTGGGTCGCACTTTTCCATTCCAGAAAGTTCTTTACCACGCACTGATCTCCCCCAGTGCTCAAGTAGCACATCATTCAGTCAAGAGGTATGGATTGAGCTCCTGGGCCTCCAGGAATTCAGCAGAAGGACGTTCTTGTTTTAATGGAGATGTTGGGTATGTGCGTGTATGTTAGGGTCAGATGGGGACAGACAGGGATGAATAGTAAAAAACCAACACATAAATGGCTGCAGGTAGCCAGTGTACAGCGGCCTGCCTTGTAGCTGATGGGCTGCCACCTGACACCACAGGGCAACCAGGCCCCAGGCGCAGTAGTTCCCGGATCCTGATAGCTAGACCTCCCCCGATTTGTTAACCAAATATCCCCATGTTTTCCAATTCATTTTTTTTCTTTTGCTTATCTGCTACCAGCCTGGCTCTGCTTGGGCCCTGGGTCTCTCTCTGTGCATGACTCTCCCTGTCTGTGGGATCCCCTCACGATGGGAAAGGAATGGCCGATGTGTTCGGGAGATATGCAGATGGATCGCTGCATCGCTGGAGCAGTGATAGGCAGAGGAAACATAAAGAGCAGAGTTCCAGGCCCCTCTTACAGCACTGGCCCTCCCAACAGACACTTTTCATCTGCCCGCTGATTACAACTAAAATGGACCATAAACACACCACAGCCTTCAAAGAGAGGGCTCACAGTAGCCGCCGCTAAGAGGCCACAGAACCATCTTTGGAGGAAAATAAAACACAATTATGTTTACAAAACATTGCCCCCGGGGGGACGTGGGGGAGCAGACAGTGTGTTTTTTTCCTATTCACGAGCTGACCTTTTCCACTCGACAAACGGACTACTCTCTTCCCACCCTCACCTCTGCCCTCTCTCCTGTTTTAGGCGGGGCCTAAATTTGCAGTTTTCTGCTTAAATAACAAGTACTACTGTCCCACCCAGGACCAGGCAGTAAAACACCAGCTACTAGGACAGCATTTGAGGCCAGTGCTGTTCTCATGGGGAGGAGAGCCGGGGAGGATTCTGGGTTGGGAGTTTACCGCTTGAGGTTTTCTGGTTTTGTTTTTCCCAACAGTAGCTGGTGAGAAAATGTTAAAAGCACTGTAACATGTCATTGGGGGAAAATAGTATCTTTAGAGTCAAAAGTAGTCATTACTGGCTATTTCTTCTGGCTTCGTCTACAAATAACTGGCTACTATCCCCGGTCACTGCCTGTGTGCCGCACATTAGCTGGGCACACTGCAGGAAGTGGGTCACTCCACCTTTATGCTGCAGAGGGACACCTTGGGTGCGTTTCCCAGCTGTGGAGGGCAAGATGGGGACCTCGTGGTCTGGTAAAGGCAGGCTACTAGGAAAAAGAAGCAAGGGGCATGGTGCAGGGTAGTGCAGGAACCAAGCCAAGAAAGCTTGATTTTGGTTCTTCGCCTCAACACCCCCCTCATTCATGGAGAGTTTCAGAGTTTTTGTTACTCTTTAGAGTTTGTCCCAGCACAAGGCAAGGGTCCTGGGCTTTCATCTATGAGTTTCCATCCTAAGCCTCAGGCTGACCCAATCCAGAACTCAAAGTGGGTCTTAGATCCGGTTGGCGCGGAATATGCTGGGGGCTGGCACCACTTGAAGATGGTTTCATGGGTCCCAGGCAGGGCCAAGCATTTTCAAGGCTCACTGGGGTGTCGGTTTAATCACTATCCTACACATCAAATGACCCAGGGTCCCTGGGCTACCTTTAGTCTTCAATAGAAATAGAATAAAAGTAGCTCAGCTTTGATGACAAAGAGATAGTGCAGGAACCCTGCCGTCCTTCGCTGTCTGCCGTGTGGATCTCTCAAGGTCATTTCCAATGTCCTTAATCATGTGGTCAAGCTGGTGGTGCCAGGCTCTACCTTACCTTAGAGCCAACCTGGCTCGTGAAGATGGCAGGGCTGATGTAGCCCCAGTGACTGACAGCCATGGTCTATTGAAGTCTATTTTCCATGAGCAGGGGCTCTGTCACATTAGCTCTCTGGGTCAGAAAGGGACCTTTCCCACGAGATCTTCTCCTATGTCCCTTCACCGTCCAAACCTCTGGCTCCAGATTCTCAGCCTCAAGGCCCTATGCAGTGTCACAGCCCAAAGGAAATTGTTGTTCTCAGCCTGGCTGTAGAAGTATGAACTCCCAGCTATGCCTGAAACCCCATCACCTCAGCTGCTGCCTTACCTACTCTCGCTTGGTACCCCAAAATGGCCATCCCCGGGGGTCTGAATCAGAGCTCTCTGGCCCAGAACAAGGCAAAGCAGGAAGGCTAGACCTTGGAATCTGTACTCAGAATTTACAACTGGGTTCAGCCACTTTTTGATGAATGTGGCTGCTCCTTTGTGCCTCCATCTTCCCATCTGTAAACTGGGAGAGTGGCCCTCTAAATGCGAAGAACAACAGCCAGGGAAAGGCACCTTGTGCAGTACATGCTTGAGAAGTGCTGTTTGAAGCCCTCATCCTAGACAGTGCCATGTTTTCCTGTCATGGCAACTACTTAATGTCTGGCCAGTTTGATATAATTTAATACAAAGTAGTTATGGTAATCTTAATTAGGTGCGGGGGAATAAGCTGGAGAAATGTCCTCTCTATTATATTAGTATGTCATTATTATTATTGTTGTTGTTGTTATTATTATTACCTCATATATTACCTACTAAATGCATTTACCCCTGCCTCACCTCCCCCAGTCTCTCCCACCTACCTCTGCTCTCCCCCAGATCCAACCCCACTTTACCTCCCCCCACAAAAGAGCGAACCTCCCAGGGACATCAACCAAACACGGCACAACAAACTATGATGAAATCAGGCAAGATTAATGGAGGTAACTCAAGTAAGAGGGAAAGGGTCCCCCAAACAGGCAAAAGAGTCAGAGATAACCCCTGCTCCCACTGTTAGGAGTCTCACAAGAACACCAAGATAACCAGCCATAACGTATCTGTAGAGGACCTATGTCAGACCCACACAGACTCCCTGATCTCTGTGAGCCCACTTGAGTCCCGGTCAGTTGATTCTGTAAGCCTAGTTCATGTGGCGCCCTTGATCTCTCTGGTTCCTTCAATCCTTCCTCCCCGTCCTCTTCAGGACTCCCTGAGCTCTGTGCAGTATTTGGCTGTGAGCCTCTGCATCTGCTCCCATCAGTTGCTGGATGAAGTTTCCCTGATCTCGAATGATGGTGATGGTGATGATGATGGTCATGGTCATGGTCATGGTCATGGTCATGGTCATGGTCATCGTCATGGTCATGGCGGTGATGATGATGGTGGTGGTGGTGGTGGTGGTGGTGGTGGTGGTGGTGATGATGATGATGATGATGATGATGATGATGATGATGATGATGATAGGCTCCAGTCTCAGAACACTCTGCAGGCAGCACAAACTATAGGTTGAAAGTTTTGTGACTGGATTGGTGTTGCAGTCCCTCTACTTGAGGCCTTGTCTGGTGACAGAAGATGGCCAGTTCAGGCTCTGTCCTCCATTACTGTGAGTTTTTTCTACTGTTACTCTCATAGACACTCTGGTATTTCCATTGCATTAGGTTTCTACCTCATCCCCAAATGACCTTCAATTCCTGTTGTTTCTCCAAGTATTTCTCATACACACACCTAACCTCTCCTCTTCCCAACCCCACCCATGTCCAGCCCACCAGGAAATCTATTCTATTTCCCCTTCCCAGGAGATCCTCATGTCCCACCTAAAGTCCTCCTTATTACTTAGCCTCTGTGGGCCGGCATATCATAGCATGATTACCTTTTATTTTACAGCTAATTTCCACTTATATGTGAGTACATACCACATTTGTCCTTCTAGGTCTGGGCTACCTCACTCAGGGTGATTTTTTGTCTAGTTCTATATATTTGCCTGTACGTTTCATAATGTCATTATTTTTAACAACTGAGTAATACTCCACTGTGTAAATGTGCCACACTGCCACATTTTCTTTCTTTTTCAGTTGAGGGACATCTAGGCTGTTCCTAGTTTCTGGCTATTATAAATAAAGTTTCTATGAATATAGTTGAGCAAGTGTCTTTGTGGTAGGATGGAGCATCCTTTGGGTATTTGCCAGGAGTGGTATAGCTGGGTCTTGAGGTCTACCAATTCCCAATTTTCAAAGAAACTGCCATTTTGATTTTCAAAGTGTCTGTACTCTCACCAGCAATGGAGGAGTGTTCCCCTTGCTCCATGTCCTCACCAGCATGTGCTGACATTTGAGTTTTTTATCTTAATCATTCTGACAAGTATAAAATGGAATCTTAACATCATTTTGATTTGCATTTCCCTGATGGCTAAGGATGTTAAACATTTCTTTGTTTCTCAGTCGTTTGGGATTCCTCTGCTGAGAATTCTGTTTAGATCTCTACCCCATTTTTAATTGGGTTATTTAGGTTGTTGATGTCTAGTTTCTTGAGTTCTTTATGTATTTTGGATACTAGCCCTCTGTCACCTGTGGAGTTGGTGAAGATCTTTTTCCATTGTGTGGGCTGCGGTTTTGTCCTATTGACAGTGTCCTTTCCCTTGTAGACACTTTTCAGGTTCATGAGGCCCCATTTATTAATTACTGATCTTAGCACCTGCACTACTGGTGTTCTGTTTGGGACATTGTCTCCTGTGCCAGTGTATTTGAAGCTTTCCCCACTTTCTCTTCAATCAGATTCAGCATTTCTGGTTTTGTGATCGATTAGGATCTATTTACATTCTTCTACTTACCAACATTCAGCTATAAGATGTTTTCTTTTTTTCCATTGTATAATTCTGGCTTTTTATCATGTGTCCATAAGTGTGTGGACTTACATGTGGATCTTTGATTCAGTCCCATTGACCGACATGTCTGTATGCCAGTATCCTGCAGTTTTTATTACTACAGCTCTGTAGTACAGCTTGAAATCAAGGATAATGATACCTCTAGAAGTTCCTGTGTTATATAGAATTGTTTTAGCTATCCTGAGGTTTTTGTTTTTCCATATGATGGTGAATATTGTACTTTCAAGATCTGTAAGGAATTGTGTTAAACCCTGCTGGTGACAATGGCACACACCTTTAATCCCAGTACTCTGGAGTCAGAGGCAGGCAGATCTCTGAGTTCAAGGCCAGCCTGGCCTACAGAGTGAGTTCTAGGATAGCCAGGGTTACATAGAGAAATCCAGTCTTGAACAACAAACAAACAATTGTGTTAAATCAGTAAATTGCTGTTGGTAAGATGGCCATTTTTACTATAGTAGCATGTGTCTTGAACAGTTTCTGGAAGGTATTTTTGTCTTGTTTTATTTTGTCCATTATGGGTTGTCTGAGTTCTTTTAGGGAGCACTGGATGCCCTACTTTATCTCCCATTGATCTAACTAATGCCGCCCTCTTCACTATACAAATAGTTCCTTATATAGGTCCTTCTAGAAAGCCCAACCAAGAGAAAAGGCAAAACATTGTATGACTCTGAGAGGCCAGGGCATGGCCTATTCCACCTTTCTCTCACACATATAAATAGTGGCCTAGTTTTTGGCAGCCTAATTGAACATCAGTCACAAAAGAAGAAAGAGGGGGGAGGAAGAGAAGGAGGAGGAGCCATTTTTGTTCCATCAGTGGGGTAGATGTGTGTCCATCGGGAATGTGGGGCTAGACTTCAGGAAGTGTCTATCTACTGTAAGTCTGAACCTTGCATGGGGTCTGTACTTGGACAGGCACAAAACTGAGAAACCCGGACATCCAAATGCTGATTTACCACAGTTCTATCCCTGGGTAGAGCCCCCGTCTCTTCTGTGTGAGACGTGTCTCCTGTAGTTTGTTCAGGAGTCACTGTAGGGTCTCTGATTAATTCTTGCAGAAGGACATCATGACCAGCCTGGTTGGTGGATTTCGAAAGAAGCTGGCTTTTGATAGTGGCTGGTGACAGGCTTTGGGAAAGGGAATCGCTCACCCTTTAATCTTCTGAATAAGTAAAACTGTGCATTCATTTAAAAGTTTTGTTCTAAGATGCTGGATTTGTTTCAGGTGTTGTGCTACTAACCCAAGATGCGGTCACATTTTCATGCCTCTTAGAGATTCTGTTTGACTCAATGGTTCCTAACACTGGCCGCACAGTACAAGGCTTGGAAGCTTGGAGAAAAGTGCTCCTGGTGGAGCTATCTTAGCCTCTGCCACATAGTGTTATGATCTACAGTGTGTTGAGCTTCGTTCATAGCTGGCCTGTGACCCACGAGCCTACAGGGCACAGGCTCGACCTATCTCTGACCTTACACAGCATTTTCTTCTGTAAAACTCATAGTAACCCTATAAGCTTTCGGTATACAGGTATCCATAGGTGTCTGTGGAGAGCTGTATTATGCCTATATCAGTGATGAGGAAACTGAGGTATGGATTCCTTACATCCTTTGCCCAAGGTTATACTACATTGCAGGAACAGAAGAGGACCAGGGCAACCTATGAGCTGTATGCGTCAGCATACAGAGAGGTACAAGAGATGGGTGGTACGTATAGAAATGGCTGAAGTAGGCAGCAAAAGAGAGGCTGGAGAGAAGAAGCTGAAGAGGGGGCAATGACGGGGAAAAAGACCCTTGGAACCTCAAGGATTTGAGAACTGAAGAATGGATTTATCCAGTAGAAAGGTGGGGTGGCTCTTACTGGTGACAACTAGAGAGGGGACATTTCTACACAGCAAAAGTAGGTCAGCGCGTTCAGCAGGAGACTGAAGTCACAAGCACTCCGTGATGACAATGGTCTCTGACAGCAGCTCCTCCTTGCCTAGCAGGGAGGAATGTAAAGGTCCCTGTTCCTTTTCCCATGAATGCAATATATTTGGGGCAACTTCGGGGTTAGCCATGAAGCAGCTGTCTATGCTCTCATCCGAAAGCTGCCTTGTCCTCCTGCTCACCTGAACCCTTCTTGTTTACCAGGCCACCAAAACCTCCAACTGCTCAGCTCAGGTCAGCACAGTACAGCACAGCACAGGGTGAGCCTCAGCAGGAGCTATATCTATGAGTGACCACAGAAAAACCACCAACTGCCTAAGAGGCAGTGGGTATGAATAATAGTATAATATATAGTATTGTATGGAATAGTATAGGGCAGGATAGGTATAATATACTCTAGTATATGTATAATAGTATACTATATAGTCATATATAATATAGATATGTATAATAATATAATGTAGTATATAGTATATATGTATAATATATAGGACAGTATAGATATAATATAGTATATGTAAATAGTATAAAATATAGTAATGTATAAGTACAATATAGTATATGTAAATAGTATAATATGTAGTATAATAAATAATGTAGTATAGTATGCATGTGGCATAATATATAATATGGTATAGTATAGTATACGTATAATAGAATTATATTGTGAGCTAGAGTTCACATCTCAGTCCCTTTACTTACTATGTGATTGCGGACAACTCCTTGGCCTCTCATGAGCTGTTTTCTTACCTATAACATGAGATGGGTGTTCCTATCTCACAGAGTTGTTTTAAGAAATGGGAATGGGACTGTCTAGACAGCTCAGTGAGTATTGCCATCAAACCTCATGACCCGAGTTTAATCCCTGGGGCCCATATAATAGATTCAACTACCATTGACTATCCTTTGACCTCCATACCTGCCTGTGGCATGTGTGCACACATATATACACACATACAATAGATAAACAAACAAACATAAAAAAGAAAAGATAACTAGGCATGGCCTTTAATTTCTGCTCCAAGAAGGCAGAGACAGGTAAATTTCTATGCATTTGGGGACAGCCTGGTCTATATAGTGAGTTCCAGGAGAGCCAGCCTACATTGTGAGACCCTATCTCAGATTGTGGGGGAACAATAATGGTATTCACAGGCATCTAGAAATGTGTGTAAGGACTAGAGTAACTAGCAGTTGATGCTATTCCTGGTTCACTGTCATTAGAATATTCTACAAGAGCCCAGATTGACTTCCTTTATGTGTGTATATGGGTTCGGGGTGGGAAATTAGAGATCAAAAGGAACCCAAGTGTTCCTTGACTGTTTGCCATAAATGCATTTTTTTGGTCTGTTTGGAGGGTTTTTGTTGTTGTGTTGTTTTGTTAGTTTGCTTCTTGTTTGTTTGAACTGACCTTGAATTTATCAATTAGGCTAGGCTAGCTAGTAAACCCCAAGAATCCACCAGTTTCCATGTGCCCACGGCTAGGATTAGAAAGAAAGCACCCCTATGCCTAGGTCTCTTATATGGGTTCTGGGAATCCAAATTATGTCATTATGATGGCATGGTAAGCACTTTAACAACAGAGCTCTCTCCTGAGCCCAACCCCTCTCCCTTATTTTTGCTGTTTGTTTCTTGAGATAGGGTCTCTCTACATAGCCCTGGCTCTCCTTGTGCTGAAGAGAGGGCAAATCTCTGCCCTCATCTACATGGTCATTGATGATTAGAGGGGGGCCTCAGAGTGGAGTCCAGCCAGCTACCCTTGTCCAGGTTGTCCGGCTGATGGCAGCACATTATAGATCACAACGGCATGCCACAATGTCAGAAGATCAGATGGCTCCATCAGAAGTACTTGGACAGACACAAAAGTAAGAAACCCAGACTTCCAGATGCTGAATTACCCCACGTGTATCCATGAATGAAAGCCCTGTCTCTTCTGTGTGTGACGTGTCTCCTGTAGTCTGCTCAGGAGTCCCTGTGGGGTGTCTACTTCATTCTCTCATGAGCAGCATGGTTGGTGGATTTCAGAAGAAGCTGGCTCTTGATGGTGGCTGGTGACTGGCTTTGGGGATGCGAATCACTCACCCTTAATCTTATAAATAAATAGGTCTATACATTCATTCAAAAGTCTTTTCCAGGGCTGGGGATTTACCTCAGCGGTAGAGCGCTTACCTAGGAAGCGCAAGGCCCTGGGTTCGGTCCCCAGCTCTGGAAAAAAAAAAAAAAAAAAAAAAGTCTTTTCCAGAACCAGGCTGGTTTTTAACTCACAGAGATCTGTCTGCCTCTGCCTCTCAAGTTCAAGTGTTCAAACCACACCCCCCACACACACACACACACACACACACACACACACACACACACACACACACACACACACACCTCCTCTTCCTTTTTTAACAAGTAGAAAACTGAGGCCTGGAAAAGGTTGGTCATTGGCTTTTCCAGGGTGATCTGGGACCTGAACAGTGGCATCAGAACAGGAGTTACCTCTACCAGTTATTGTGACTGCTGGCACCTACAGAGGTGACAAGTTCAACTCCAGGCTGACCTTGACCACCCTTGGCCTTTGCTCTAATTGCCTCCCCTCTGTAAGCAGTGGCACCAGTGTGACCTTCCTGGAAAGGTTGTGTGCATGAATGAACTATCAGTCCCAAGTGCTGAAAAGCGCTCCCCAGGTGCCAAGCTCTGGCTCTCTCTGAATTTCAACACCTCAGTTGGCATGCTTTCCCAACAGCTGCAAGATGCATGAGGACAGTGTGCATGTGCACATGCATATGCATGCCGGGGTGTGGAGGGGGGAGAAGAAAAGGAGGAAGGGGCAGGAGAACACGACAGATTCCAGATGTCCTAGATCTCTTTCCATAAGGCAGCCTGCGCCTTGGTTGCCTGGCCCATGAAGATGGCAGAAATGCTCCCAGGTCATGGGGGCCCTTCTTGCCGTCAGCTGAAGGACAACCTTGATCAAGGGTAGCCGGCCAGGCCCAGCTCTGAGAACCGGCTCTGACCATTGAAGTCCGCGTTGACAAGAGCGGACATTTGCTCAGTCTTTAACAGACAGACAGCACAGCTGGGGGCTCGGCTTTGCGTTGTGGATGTCTAGTGCAGCAATATCAGACAATTTGAATCTCAGTCCCTCTGCTTCCCGACCGTGTGACTGTCGGCAAGCGATCTCTTTAACCACAGCGTAAAGCCCTCCTTTGCGGGCTTCCGTTGTTTAATCTCCCGTCCTCACCCTAGGAAGTGAATCTCACTGATGGCATCGTGAGTAACTGAGGCCGGGGCTGTCATATCCCAACCTAGCGTGCTTTCCGTTGCTGTGATAAAACACTCTAACCAAAAGCGACTTGGACGGAAGGGCTTCCTCTTAGACTCGCAGCTAACAGTCCGGTACTGAGGGAAGCCAGGGCAGGCGCTCGAAGCAGGCACCTGAAGCAAAAGCCGTGGAGCTGTCTTCCTGGCTTGCTGACTGGCTCCTTCCGCTTGCTTTCTGTGTAGTCTAGGACCTGCATGCAGACAGTACTGTCCACAGAGCGCTGGGCCCTACACGGACAATTAGCTATCAGTGCAATGCCCCACAGGCCAATCAGAGTAGGGGATGCTCTCACTACCCCTCTCTGGGACTGTAGGTTTGGGTAAGGTTGACAATAAGAACTCACCAGCACACACGCCTAGGCCATTCCATCAGTTGACCATCTGTGCACCCCTGTGGGACTCCCTTCACTCCCCTCAATGACTCCCAAAGAAATACTCCAGACTCTGCCAGTGCCCTGGCCCCATAGGTAAGGCACAACCGTAGGGCTAGGGACCAACCCTCTTCCCGTTCCTGTGCAAACCTCCCACCCACCCTCACCACACTGGCAGGCAGAAGGGAAGGCCCACTTCTGCCTGTGTTCTGCCCTTCAGACCCTACCCTATTTGTCGCTTCTGTAGAGAGGCCTCAGCTGCTGCCACGCTCAGAAGGGGTCTAAGGTCTCTATCTGCTAATATAACATTTCCCTCGATTAGTGATTACACAGTCACTAATGTGTTTACACAATTTCCGCCTGTTTCCCTGGTTGTAAACTCCCTGAGAAAAGAACCTTGTAGAGCTGGAAGGGAAGGTTTAGCAGGCTTATTTGCCGCTCTTGTGGAGGACCCAGATTCAACCCCTTGCACTCAAAAGGTGGCTCACAACCACCCATAACTGATGCCCTCTTCTGACTTCCTTAGGCACTAGGCATGCACACGGTACACTTACATGCAGGCAAAACACACACGTAAAATTAATAAACCTAAAGCGAGCAAGAGAGCGTTTGCTCTGTTGCAGTGACTAGCATGCTGCCTGCATTTGCTCACACTTAGTCGGGATCTCGGTTGATGAATCTCGAAGTTTCTAGATCCATCCCTGCTGTCACCTCATCACCATAAATCCTTGGGACAACTCCTTCAAACAATGGCATTTGTCCCCATTTTGTGGACGAAGAAACTGAGTGTCACAGAAGCAAGGAGACTTTGATCAAGCTGAGAGGTGAAGTCAGGGTTCACTTGGAACCCTGCCCGGTTGTAAGGGGCCTCTGCCAGGTTCCTGCAGGGGGAGAGGCGGACAGGACCAACAGTCAAGGACAAAGGACCAAAGGTAAGGCAAGTATTGAGAGCCATGGAAAGGGATCCTTTGTGCCTCTTTGATCAGGAGATGCCTTGCTGGCCAGAAGCCTTGTAAGCTGGATGCTACCTCTTCAATCCCTTCTTTGTCCATATATGAGAATGAAACCTGACAGGCAGGAGATGGTGAGAGCCCATTCCCTATTCCTGGCTTGCAAAAAAAAAAAAAAAAGCCTTCAGAGGCTGACTGTCTGTGCTTGCCTAAGGGAGGCTGACTTCCAGACTGCTTTGGGGAGAAAACTCAGACCAATTCATCTGTGAACTTCGAACATTCTTGTGCCACGTGGAGCTGTAAGAACAGTGCCAGACCATTTTTTGGGAGAAACCATTTACTACTATCTTGCCCACCCTAGTCTGTAAAACAATGTCTTTCTAAGCCAAAATATAAAAGACAAGCCACGTACATTTGTTCTTTTTTCTCCATCAAGTTCCAGGATTTTATTTGTCTTCTATTTGGAAAGGGAGCGGAAATCAAAGCAGATGTTTGTGATCTTGAATCTTCACACAGCTTGAGCCGATCTTGGAGTGCAAAGATCTTCATGGGTGTCTCTGTTTTGTTGACAAGCTTTAGACTAGCCTGGAACTTGGCCAAGGGCAATGGTAATGATTCCTTTCCACACACGCCCTGTTATCTGGGGCATTCTGGACTCACCATCCTTACTGTATCTCTCTCCTATGGCCAGCATCCTTGATGTCACAGGCAATTATTTCTAGAGAGGCTAGAATGACTTTTGGTGCCTCTCTGCTCAAGGGTAGCCCTGGAACTTCTGAAGAGAGTGATTCTGCTAGGGCCAAGCTTGGTAGCGCCTGTATCAACTAGGGAGACTGTGGTATGAAGATTGGGAGTTTGAGGCCAGTCTGGACTACAAAGTGAGACTCCGTTTCAAGAATACGATGAGAAGGAAAAAGAAAGGGGGAGAAGGAAGAAGAAGAGGATGATGAAAAGGGAAGGAGGAAGAAAGAAAATGAAAAAATCATTCCCAGAACCACTTTCAAGATTTCTTTTTTTATTATTTATTTATTATATATGAGTACACTGTAGCTGTCTTCAGACACACCAGATGAGGGCATCAGATCTCATTACAGATGGTTTTGAGCCACCACGTGATTGCTGGGATTTGAACTCAGGACCTCTGGAAGAGCAGTCAGTGCTCTTAACCACTGAGCCATCTTCCCAGCCCCAGAACCACTTTCAGACAAAGCCTCGAGAACAAGAACAAGTCTCCCTGTGTCTTACGGAAACCTTCATCAGTGACCTTGTTCCATGGACAACTGCCACAGTATTTTGTTGCTCTGTTTAATTTAGGTTGGGCAAGCGGCTTCCTGAAAAGGCAGAGGTGATTCGAAGCCAGTTGTGCATGCATCACCAAGGACAACGCTGGCACATTAGTGGGTGTAGGATAGGGCTTATTGAGTGTTCCTAAGATAAATGAAAGTTTCGGACAAATGTATTTGTAAAACATAGATAATTCCATAGGAAGTACTTAAAATTCACCCCATAACTCAGAGCCTTTGGAAGAAAGATATAAATAATAAATAACCGAGCTGGGGTTGGGGATTTAGCTCAGCGGTAGAGCGTTTGCCTAGCAATCGCAAGGCCCTGGGTTCGGTCCCCAGCTCCGAAAAAAGAAAAAAAAAAGAAAAAAAAAAGAAAAGAAAAAAAGAATAAATAACCGAGCTTTAACTCACATCTCAGAAGTAACCTCTTTATAATGGCTGGATATAAGTCCTCCCTTTCCTTCCTTTCTCTTTATAAACGTAATTATTCCCACAGAAACAATCAGGCAATTCAGGTATACCTAATCCTTTACTTATTAAGTAAGCTAATAGAAGACAAATAACAAGAGAAAGACTAGGATTTTTAAATAAAGGAAGGAATCGCAAAGTGCATTTCAAAACTCTAAATTTTTAAGAGTTACACTCTGAAGAGGTTTCTTTTTTCTCACCAGCCGGCCCTTCTGTCAGCATGGATCTCCCCCAAGAGTTAACTTAATAAGTCATCTCAGAGTCCTGTTGCCTGGGCTCCCTCCACTGCCCGGAGGTCACACATTGGCCAGGAGCTTTTCCTGATCATGAGATGTTATGCTGGCCAATACTCCTGCCTGGGGAATACTCAAAGGGTTGGCACACAGGCTAAGAGGAGGGCAGCAGTAACCAGACAGAAAGTGTGATCAAGGAGGGGGAGGGGAGGGAGGGAGAGAGGAGGAGGAGGAAGAAGAGGAGGAGGAGGAAGAGGAGGAAAGGAGGAAGAGGAGGAGAGGAGGAAGGGGAGGAAGGGGAGGAGGGAGGAGGAGGAGGGAGGGAGGAGGAGGGAGGAAGAGAGGAGGGAGGAGGGAGGAGAGGAGGAGGGAAGAGGAGGAGGAGGGAGGAGGAGGAGGAAGGGAGGAGGAGGAGAAGATGAAGAGAAGAGGAAGAGGAAGAGGGGAGGAGGAGGAAGGAAGGAGGAATCGGAGGAGGAGGAGGAGGAGGAGGAGGAGGAGGAGGAGGAGCTACTACCTCGTGAGCAGTGAGAACACAGCATCCACAGGCTGCATGGTACCACAGTGGCTGCCCTCGGTTGCACAGGCTACTTCCGGCTGTGTCTTCTGTCTGGAAGCAGATCTCATTAGGAAGTAGCAGAAACCCTGGGGCTTTCCAGGTTGGCTTTTTAACACTAATTAAAATTATCCAGCTACTGCTTTCAATACCACCCCCCCCCACTGTGAAATGTCATGAGAATAAAGCCTTTGTAGCATCTTTCTCCTTTTTAATAGCGTACATTAATTGCACAGAATGATGGATTTCTTGGTGACGTTTTCATTCATGTTACTTTTGCTGTGACAAATGCCCGACAGAAAGCAACTTAAAGGGGAGAAGTTTTCTTTGACCTGACCAAAAAAAAAAAAAAAAACTTAAAGGGGAGGAGTTTTCTTTGGCTCAGAGTTCAAGGGAGCACAGTCCCTCCCTCAGGGAAGGCACGGGAACAAGAGTGTGGCAGCTGGACACACTGAATCTGAGGTCAGGAAGGAAAGAGAGAGATGGATGTTGGTGTTCAGTTCACTGTCTCCTTCTAATGCAGTCTGGAGCTTCAGCCTGTGCAATGGCGCAACCCACATTTAGGGTAGGTCTTTCTATTTCAACTAATCTAGTCTAGAAAATCCTTCATGTACATGCCCAGAGGCCTGTCTCCAAGATGATTCTAGAGCCCATCAAATTGTCAATCAATATAAGCCATCACAAGCATACAGTGTACTTGGATCACACTCATGCCCCCACCCCCACCAATTATGGCCTCCATTTTGTTTTGCCTTTGATGGTACTGGAAACTGAACCTGGGACCTTGTGTTTGTTAGCAAGTACTCAACCCTTGAGCTATGTCTCTGATTCATCAACCACTTTTACAGCAGCCCTTTCCAGTTTGTCTACACCTGGAAGACTTTATTGTCATGACAATGCCTGGGCCACAGTACAGAGTGGCCAGCTTCCTTTATACATGGTGGTACCTGGCAACCTCTTTCTTTCTTTCTTTCCTTTTTCTTTCTTTCTTTCTTTCTTCCTTCCTTCCTTTCTTTCTTTCTTTCTTTTTTCTTTCTTTCTTCTTTTGTTCTTTCTTTCGTTCATTCTTTCGTTCATTCTTTCTTTCTTCTTTCTTTCGTTCTTTATTTCAATATTTAACTTCCAGGAGGTCTGTCTTATTAGGGTTTTACTGATGTGAAGAGGTATCACAACCAAGGGCAGCTCTTATAAGGACAACATTTAATTGGGGCTGGCTCACAGGTTCAGGAGTTCAGTCCATTATCATCAAGGTGGGAGCATGGCAGCATCCAGGCAGGCATGGTACAGGAGGATCTGAGAGTTCTACATCTTCATCTGAAGGCTGCTAGGAGAATACTGACTTCTAGGCAGCTGGGATGAGGGTCTTAAAGCCCACACTCACAGTGACACTATTCCAACAAGGCCACACCTACGCCAAGAAGGCCACATCTCCAAATAGTGCCACTCCTTGGGCTAGGCATACGCAAAACACCACAAGGACTATAATGTATGGCCAAGGCTCCACACTGAGAACAAGGAGCAGCTGATCCCAAGTCACTTGAGGTCTTGTTTCAAATGTAGCCCAGAGTCAGAATTCAGACATACTGGAAGGACATAGGGCCCATTCCTTTAACACTCTCCCAATGACTGTTGGGCTTCATATTTAAAGAACCTGGTCCAACTTATCTTTACCCCTCATTGAACAGCAGCAGGAAGCTCTGTTTCAGAGACTAAGCATCTTTCAGGGACTGGTGCTCATTCCTTGCCTTACCTTTAAGATTTCTGCCCTTAGACTGGAATAATAGCTCTGGAGTTAAGAGCACTGGCTACCTTTTCAGAGGACTCCAGTTCAATCCCCCGCATCCACCTAGTGGCTCATAAATTTCGTGGAATCTGACAACCTCTTCAGGTTTCCATGAGCATCAGACATACAGGCAGTACATAGACATACATGCAAGCAAAACGACCCAGACACATAAAATGAAATCAAATTTAAAAATAATAAGGACTCTGTCCTTACAACCTGGGTAGTTACTTGAACTCCTAGTATACTTTTTCAGCTGCAGGGTGCTATGGGACATGTTCCATGTAAGGGAGTGCCATAGGGGACACATTAGGAGCAGGGCTTGCCTTTAATGTTGATACCCCGTGGTTGCCTCCGTAGTACATTGCCTGGTGTTCAGAGTTCGAGCACTTGGGATGCTTTCAATCGACTCAGCCAGCTGTGGTATCTCAGGGGAAATGCTAGGCCATCTCTGGGCCTGTTTACTCTTCTACAAAGGGAAAAGAGCAATAACCATTCATCCCTCAAAGGTGGTGGGAAAATCAGAGATAATATATGTACAGTGCTGACTGTGATCCCAGGCATGGAGTAAAGAACGGGGTCACAGATTATAGTTCTTATTAATATCAACATCACTAGGTTATAGAGACATCACTCTGGTTATAGAGACATATATGGGAAGAATGGGCAGTATAAAAGTAGGAGCAACTTGCTAAAAGGCCAGCTTGAAGGTTAGGGGCATAGCTCACTTGGTAGGGTGCTTACCTAGTATGCGTGAAGCTTTGGGTTGGGTCCCCAGTGTCACCTGAAAACTGGTGGGGATGATGCACCCCTGCTATCCATCCATACCTTGGAGGTAGAGGCAGAAAAATCAGAAGTTCAAGATCACCCTTACCTATATGGTGAGTTCAAAGCCAACCTGGGCTACATGAGACCCTAAGTAAACAAAACAACAACAAACAACAACAAAAAAACCAACAACAATAATATAAAAGCAGTTTGATACTGATTTAACTAGTTCTCTCAATTGATTATATTTGTTTTTTCCCTTATCGATAAGAGTGACTGTTAAAAAGCACATGGGAAATTAAAACTCAAAAAGCTTGTAGGTGGGATCACCCTAGATCTGGACCAATTAGACTCTCCCTTCTTCACCTGTGCTTCCTGAGCAGCCTTTGAATGCAGTCTCAGTCATTGCCCACTTTACCTCCTTGTCCCCTCACACAGTTGCCACTTGTCCCTCATCCCTGTCCCTGCTCCAAGCCAAACTGGAAACTTGACTCTGGGTTGCTTCACCTCAGGAATGGGGACCGGGTGGGTGGGGAGCAAGCCCAGGTTCATCTCCTGGCATCCCTGATCCAGAATTCCCGTTCCCATCAGAAGCAAGCTGTTCTTGGGTTTGTTTCTTTTCCTCTGTTCTTACCCTTCTGCTCCTAAACAATGCCAGATTCCACATATGGACCTTTGTTTATAGTTCTCTTTAATTTGTTTTAAATTAGCTTACAGAATAATAGTTTTCCTTAAGGCATTTACATGTATATGGGTTAGAGTTCCCCCAAGATCGAAGGAAAAAATCTGGTCACTCAAGAGTAACAACAGCTCAGTTCAGGGCTTCACTTGGTGGTACAGGACAAAGAATGTGAGCTGCGGGCTTCATCTCCAGCCTGTGTCACTACTGACAGGGCACAGACTTTCAAAGGTGGGGTCACTGAAGATGCTGGGACATTAGCCTCCTCTCTGTCATTGCTTCTTGGCCACTGTGACCAGCTTTGGCCCTCCATACTTTAAGTGATGATGATCTGTGCTAAACCCTAAACCCGAAGCAACAGGGCCAAGATACCACTGATAGAAACATTCAAAACCATGGGCTGGAACAACCTTCGCCTTTAAGTTGCTTTACCTCAAGTATCTGTCCCAGTGACAGAATGCTGGGAAACACTTTTTTTGCCACTTTGATCGGGAGTCTGCAACTTTGCTCTGGTGTACTCCATCCCCCCGGGCTCCTCACATGAAGTGTCAGAGAACAGAATTGTTCTTACTCAGGATTCACAAGACAACGGTGACCCCTGCATTCAGGGTCTCGCCTCAGATGTCCAATCACTTGTCTGATGACAAGACACTCAGCAGTCACTAAAGCCAGGCACCCAGAGGGTTGCTCTTGAGAAGCCCGGATCCAGGGAGCGTGACGTCTCATACCCTTGTGGTTCACCAGTGCTGGCATCCGGGAGGAAGCAATGTGTGGTTTCTTGTTCCCACTGGTGTGACTTGTTTGGACAACCTTCTCCCACCTACAAGAGGCCAAAGTAGCCACAGCCTATGTTTTTAGTAAGCTATGTTTTCCATGGTGATTATACTAATTCTTGTTTGCCTTTTGCCACTGTTTTCATTGAATGTGGGCTTTGTAGAAGTTCTCTGTAGAGTGAAGCAAGAGGCAAAGAAAACAAACAAACACCTTCCTAGACATGGCAAGACAGGAGACAGACCGAGATCTCTTAAGGTAGGAAACAAACAAAAAATATGTCTGTTACTTTTTTATTATTGTTGTTAGGAAACTAATGGGCACATCTGATAACCCCATGACTAGATGGCCTTCCCTTGTGCCCAGTTCATCATGGTTTACTTTACGAAGCTCCTGTTTCCCAGTTTGTTTCCCTTACTAGATTGACGGGCAGCTCTCCCCGCTCTTCACTTGTGAGAAAGCAGTCCTTGGGCAAAAGGACAACAGCCCTGTCGTCCTATACCCAGAGTCTAGGACATAGTGTTAAAATGGCTGATCTCTGGCTTAGTCACTGATCCACCAGCGTTTTCCTAGATGTTTGACTTTTAGTCAGGGCCTCACGTTCACACAGTGCCAACACAGGCAGGTGGGGGAACCCCAGTGTCTGGCTCTCAGATCCTGTGGTGTGCACTGATTTGTAATCAGACCCCTTTCTGGAAGGACACAAGAGACGAGAAGTCCATTGGGTAGGGGCAATGGATCTTGCAAGAATTCTCTCCCCGGGGGATGGAGGAGGCAATTAAACAATGTCTACACCCTCTTGTAATGTCCTAAGGTAAAAGAAAAATGGTTCAATCCCACCTGAGTTCATCCTGGGGAGCCAGTGACTTTATTAATCTTACTTAGGGAACATGGGTGAGTGGTTATGGGCAGGAGCATTGAGAACTTGAAGCAGCCACAACTGGAACGTCTATACCCTGTACATGGTTATACAGACAGCGCTTCTTCTCTGCCCCTAGTCTTCTCAAGCTCATATATTCCACCCCCTCCCCAGGGTCCCTGAGACCGAATGCAAAACTAGAAAATTGCAGACGACAGGCTGGGAGGCATGGCTGGACGCTCAGGTGAAGGTCCAATGATCCGCCCTACCCCACTTCCTTCACTGAGTCTGCTAAGAGTTAACAAGCCCAGCTGCGATGATCATTTGCAAGCAGATACAGCTGGTCTTACAAAGGTGACAGTTATTCGGCTCAGAGGACAGTGCTGTCTAACTGTAGATAGGCAGGGTTTATGAAGTTCTGGGTCTCCCACAGTCTAGGATGAGCTCTTACCTCAGTTACTACTGAAAGTATTTGTAACATCTCTGGGTATGTGTCCTAAATTGACACTTTATGCCTTAGAAACTAGGGAACTAGGGACAAGCACACATTCCTGAATAAACTTATTCTCTCTCTCTTTCTCTCTCTCTCTCTGTGTGTGTGTGTGTGTGTGTGTGTCCCACATAGACTCATGAAATGTTTTACTTTGTATAACCTTTTAGAGACTGACAGGGTTTTCTTCTCCTCTCTAATTGAGGGTCTGCAGGGGCAGCGGACTCTTGCATTTTCCCCATGACAGGCTGGAGTTTAACATGTTTTTGGCTCTTTAAAGGACTGTCTTCTTGGGAGGTCAGGCAGATGGAGTCTGTAAGGCATGAAGGATGGGTTGATGGGGCTGGTCATTCACAGGTCATCGCTGAAGCCCCATCCCCACTTAGCTAACAGTGGCTGACAGCGAGGATCATAGAGGGAGGGGGTCCAGTTGCTGCTTCCTGATTGGAGGATGGTTCCTGACCCCAGGGGACATGCAAACTCCAGTGGTCCTCTGAGCTTTGGTGGTAAAGTTTCAAATAGGCCTATTGCCGAGAGTTGGATGATTTGAGAGTTTAGAGTCAGAGGACAGAGAAAGAAGCGTTGCGGACGTTGCGTTTACAACAGAGCCTGTTTTAGGTCTCCCTCTTCAGCTATACGGCACGTAATAAGAACGGACAAATGTTCTTTAAAAATCATGAAACGTTCTTTGCAGAACAGCTTTGCTGTTCTCTGAACTGCTGACTCTGTCAGCTACCAGTGCTTGCTAACAGACACTGATTTAAAATTACTTTTTTTTCATTAACACAGTATCCACATAGAAGCAGTACACTGACAAGAGTATTTTTGTCATGGGCCGCAATCTTATTTAAATAGGAAATGTTGCAATTATCTCACGTTGCTTCCCATTCGCTATCTTTCTCCCTCGTCTAGTTTGGATGCTACCGATTTTAGTTTAAGTGGGAAAAGTGAAAAGAGGGAAAAGGGGAAGTGAAACTGTTCAGGGAAGAACAGCTTAAAAGAAAAAGTATTAAAGCCATGAGGAGAAAGACATTTGGAAGCTCAAGGAAGATGTGTGCCAATGCAGACTAGAAATCGAATACCATGGCAGACTTCCGCGGATAACCTAGAGTTAAGGCGAAGAGGGTGTGCCTTTGTTTACCAGACGATAATTTGGTATAATATTATGAGTGGTTTGGAGTGTGCAAGTACACAAGCATGTGCAGATGTGTGTGAAACACCCACATTTTTGTTTCAACATGAGAGGGAACTTAGGTCCTTGTGCTTGTAGGACACTTTACCTACTGAGTGATCCCCTTAGCCTATAAGTGCTTTTAATTCAGAGCAAAGAATGTACTGTTTATTATACTTGTACATATTTGACACTCTCAGAACCTCTCCCCTTCCCCGCCCCCCCACATACCCAAATGGCTTTGATGCCAATTTTAACTGGGAATGTTTTTTTTTTTTAACTTAATGGCAAACACACATTGTGGCCATCACCAGTTTCATGTCTGTGACTGCGTCACACTTTACCAGTGGACTGGGCTGCTCGTTGGATGCACCCTGAAAGCCACTTAACTTCAGTTAGGCCTTGAGCTGTCACACCTCTGTTGACAGTGGCCTAACCTTACAGCTTACAGTGTAGATCTCCAGACTCCCAGCAGAGGCATCCATCACCAGGGAGTTCATTTGGAAGATGGTATCTCAGCCTTTAGGAGACCTATTGAATTGGAATTTGCAGTTCTTTTACATATGAAGGTTTAGGAGGTCCTGGAAGTGTAGTGAATGCATACTTCATTTGGCTAGACTTCTCAGCTTTAGTACACATCAAAACCCCTTCACTAAGCATCGTTTAAAACATAGATTGCCCACCCCCCATACCCTCAGGGAATTTTCAGTCAGTAGGATGGGATTGGGTAGAGTATATATTAAAAAAAAAAAAAGTTACAGGTTTTCTGTGATGCTCTGGGGACTAGACCTTGGACATCCGCTGCACCCGAGCCCTGAGAATATTTGGGAATTGTCCCACAATCCCGAATAGCTGATCATGGTAATGCCTTTCTACAGCTCTTCATGTAGCCGTGAGAACCAGAGTTCAAGGAGGAAAGTACCACAACCCCTTTTCATAGTAATTCCTACTAAAAGGCAACCTTACCACTCATTCATTCGGTAACAATCTGGGCAGCTTTTCAGTCCACAGCGTTCTGCTCGCTTCTGACAGAATCTCATGAAAGTCAAAATATGGCTCTTCCAAACATTTATTCCTTTAGGAGAGAATGCTTGAAACAATAAATATGTTAAATAAAGCAAGACACTAGCATAGGAGATCGTCCAGATGGACCAGGGTAATGTATACCATGTCAGGGAGAAACTTGTGATTTGATTTCAGAGAGCAGGACTAAAAGCTAAAACAGGCTATGTGTGTACCCCAACCCCGAACCCCATCCCCAGCTAAGGTAGAAAGGACCTGAAAAAAAAATAAACACTTCAGGGGTTATTTTAAAACTGAACTTTCATCTTGGCCTGGGCTCTTGGCTTAAGCCACTAATGCAAACTGCTGTGGATAGGACAGCTTTAACAACAAATGACTATTTCTCCCAGGCCTAGAGGCTGGAGATCTGAGATCAGGCTGTAGCCATGGTCAGATTCTTGTCGAGGTTTGTGGTTTCTGTGGATTCAGAAAGGCTGCTATTGCACTATCAGAAGGCAACTGTCTATCTTCTTCCTATCTCCTCTAACATGGCATCGGTCCCATCACTAGGGCTCCTCTGTCATGTATTTACTATGTCCCAAGGCTCCACTACCTAAAACCAGTCGAGGATCGGGTGCTTACTTACAGTAGTGAGCACTGAAACCCGATTCTGGCACATGTGAAGCAAGCAAGCTGTCCACCACCGAGCTACATCTCCAACCCTATTTTACTTTTATTTGGACAAAGAAGCTCATTAAAGTATCCTCAAGCGGGGAGCCTCCTACTTCAGCCCCTGAAGTAGCAGAAATTATAGGCTTACACCACCATTCCTAGCCAACTTAGAGTTTTGCCGGGTAAGTTTGAGAGTGATAAATCTATAGCATCAGGATGATTGAAAGTCAACCCTATGGATGTTGTAGATCAGGAAATAGGGCAAGAATAAAGTAACAACATCCATCCTAGACACAGAAAAGTGGCTTAAAGAGATGACAGTAGGACATACTCGGTGGAAACATTAATAATACATTTTTTTTCTGGTCCCCTATACTGCCAGACACTATCTCATTTAGCTGGACGGTGCTTTTAGGGAAATGTATTCAAACCTCCACTTGATTTGCATGAGACACTGGAAGGTCTGTAAAGATGGAGAAACTTCCCAACTCAAATCCAAACTGCTCTCTGGGGTGGGCCTCCCTGAAGATCAGCCCCTAGGCAACCTGTCTGGACAATCTATTTCCCTTCAGCTCTCAGACCCGGAGTCAGAGAGGAAGGGATCCTCCAGCGATTCCAAGCTGAGGAACCTGTGAGCTTGGCACGTTCCAGGCTCAGCCTGCCAGGCAGGCCTGCATGAAACCAGGGCGGGTTTAGCCTCAGCCTGCCCGGGTCACCAAGCCACTCTAATTACAGTCTGTGGTAGGTGGCAAGGAGGAGTTGTCTTAGGGCGCGAAGCTTCCCCGGCCATTGTATTAGCCTATAAATACTTCAAATACTTAAGTGCAACGTGCAACCTTTGAATGTCGCAGAGGAAGCTGTTGGAACGCCCCTGAGCCCACCCGGAAAGAAGAAATGGCTGGAGTGTCCTTCAGGCAGGGGACAAGGAGACCCGCCCTGTCAATCCCGATGGAGGTGCAGAGAGGCTGGGGCGTGCCTCCGGAACCCGCAAACCGTTGAGATTACCCGAGCGATTTGAAAAAGAGAAACCGATTTCCCCGACACATGCCAGAGGGTGGAGGGAGGCGGGAATCTGCAACCCAACGGCGTTTTCAAAGGCGGCTCCCGGGACGCGGGGGTGGCGGCCCGCGGGGAGGCGCGCGCCGGGGCCATGCCGCAGAGCGGCCACCAGCTCGCTTTGTACTTGCGGCCAAGCGCGGCCCCAGAGTTTCGGCGGCAGCCCCGCGGAGTTGAGGCCACGCCCCCTTGCAGTGCGAGTCGCGACCGCGGATTGGTCCGCGGCGAACCAATGGGCGCCCGGGAACGGCCCGGGCTGTCAGCGCGCGCCGCAGCCGGTCCTCCCCTGCGTCCAACCCTGCAGCCCGCGCTGCCTTCCCGGGAGCTCAGCTTAGCGCAGCGCAGCCAGCCTGGCCAGCTGCGCATCCCGGTGCCCGCGCCCTGCCACCACCGCCGTGCTGCGCTGGAGCGCACGGAACATGGCCAGAGCCGCGGGAGCTCAGGTGCTTGGTGTTCGAGGGGCTTGTGAGCATCGGTGATCGACTGTCACGCCCAGACAGACCTGTCTGCGGAGATCGCCCCGAGTCTGCCTAGGCGCGGGTGACACTGCGGCGCGTTTGCAGGGTGACAGCCGCCTCGCGGTTGAGACGTCTTGGGCTCCGTGTGCCCTCCGTTTCCCCATCCTCCGCTCTTTTGCTCAAAGATTCACACCGGCAGGCTCCGGAGCGCGACGTGTGCGTCCCCGTAGCCTGTGTCTCTCCCTAAGGAGGCTTCTCACTTCGGAGACGCAATGACAAGTTAATATGGGCGTCCACGCCTCAGTTTCCCAGGAGAAGAATTGCCAGAGGCAGCCTTCCACGAGAGCCCAGAGCTTCTGAGCAGCCCTCCCGCTGCGACATCCGCGCAGGTGGGACCTGCTGAGGGCAGTGACTAGCCCGCCACCCGGCAGGCGCACTCGCTGGATTTCCCCAATTCCCCGACCCGGGGATTTTGTTTTTTGGTTTTTTTGTTTTTTCTTCCACTGTTGGTGGGCGCCTCCCGGGCCGAGGCCCGGCGCCTGCTCGGCTGCCCGCGCTGCCTTTAGCGGTCGCCTCCGCCGCCGCTGCCAGGGACGTGCTGGGAAAGCCAAAGCCCAGGGAGAAGATGCCGGCCATCCTGGTAGCCTCCAAAATGAAATCGGGACTGCCCAAACCGGTGCATAGCGCCGCGCCCATCCTGCACGTGCCCCCGGCCCGGACTGGTCCTCAACCCTGCTATCTTAAGTTGGGAAGCAAGGTAGAGGTGAGCAAGACGGCCTACACTAGCCAAATCCCCCTGAAATCGCAGGGGCTGCAGGAGCCGACAGGGGAGGGGCTCCCGTTGCGGAAGAGCAGCTCTCTGGAGAACGGGTTCGATACCCAGGTGAGCAGTGCTGTGTGCTGGGGCACTATTACATGGTGGGAGTGATGGAGGATCCTTCATGAGGGAGGGGTATGGCTGCCTTGAGGAGAGGCTACCATAATGTGATTGGAGAGAGGACGCATACCCCTTATGCTGGCAGATTAGAAGGATACATTGGTCAGTGGGTGTGGCCAGGAGAGACTTAGCTGGCCAGGGTGCCAGAGGTTCTCCTGAGGAGCTCTGCAAAGCTAAGGGGTTCTGGCAGCCAGCTGCTTCTATGGGGTTGGAGCAGGTGTAGAGGTGCTTTCGAAAAACGCATGCTGGCATCGGAAATGCTAGGGCCATCAGTGCTGAGAGCTTGGCCCCAAGGAGTGGTATCTGCTGCTGTGATGTGTGTCTATAGCAGTGCCTCGGGTTGTAACCCGGAGAAGGTCTGGTGCCTTGATGGGTTGGATATCACCTGGGCCAGCTGTGAGATCCAGGACAAGGGATACTGAGTGATTGCCCTGAAGTTACCCTCCTCCTAGCTTGGAGATGACTGGTTTCTGCCCCATCTTTAGGGAGAAGGGATTCTGGCCAGGTGCTGCCGACTGCTAGCTGCTACCGACTCCTGGTGACTGGAGTGGCTTGGCTGTCTCAGAATGGCTGCCGAATCTAAGCCCCTCCTTCTTGGGTAGTCTATGCTGCCAGTGTTGGTGGCTCTGGTGATTACGGAGGTGATGGTGTGTGGGTGAGAGAATGGCTGAAAGAGAAATGGTGACTTCTACCTTTCCTGGCAGAGCAGGCATCCCCCTACTGGGCTGGGTGACAGGCCCTGGCCGTGCAATCTCTTTTAAGGAAATCCTGAAGGGCCAATCAGTTTCTCTTGGACTCCTGCCTTCCCTGCTGCCTTCCCCCCCTCTTCTGGCAGGAGGGAGCAGGGCCATGCTGTATTTTCTTGGCTGCCAGTCAGCAGGGACTTTTAGGGACAGGCTGACCTGACTGGTGTGGCTGTCCCAGTCAGGAGAGGAGAAGCGGGAAGCCAGAAGGGGAGGCAGTGTGGAGTTGGTATGGGATGGGGGTGGGGTGTGGGGAGGGGAGCAACAGACCAGACGACCTTTTGGGCATCTACTTCTCTGTAGCTTTCTCTGATCAGAGGCTAATGCTCAATACATTCCTAACCTTCCGGCGGAGGAGCTGGGATCTAGAAGCTGCTTAGAGACAGACCGTTGGAGCTCAGAGCCAGAGAAGGCCCCTTCCCCACACAAGCTCCCACACCCGCCCGACAGCATGTCCCTCTTGGTGCTGCACTTGCTAAACATTTTTGGAAGCTGACAGCCCTGACTGATGGCGTGTGGGAGGAAGGCAAGATTTCCTCCAGTGCTCCTGGGTCCTGGCTCTGCTGGGATGTGCGCTCTGTTCTTTTTCTTAGAGCGACAGGACTTGTCCAGAGGGCTCTGAAAAGAGGGTGAGCACCAGGGTGCCTTCCGTGTCGGTGGGGGGGCGGTGAAGTGGGTGGTGTTTTGGAACAGCAACTGAGAATGTGACACATGCCCTCGGGCCTGATGAGGAAGAATGTAGGAATGAACAGAAGGCAGATGCTGGACTCATTCACGGCCTGCTATTGCCCATTTGACCCTTCAGTCAAGGAGCAGTGGCACCAAGGATTACAGTGAACAGGCTCTGAGAAGGTGATTCACCACTCTCTCTATTAAAAACAAATGGTTTTTGTTTTTGTTTTTTTTTTTCACTTTTGGACATGGCCATGAGGGGCTATTTTGGCTCTAGTCCCTGGAGGCACCATTTCCCTTCTGTCCCTACTACCCCACATTCCACCTCTCTTGCTCTCCATGGGCCCTCTGCATCACGAGGGTGGTTTGGATAGATGGCTCAGGAAACTGGCCGCCTTCCAGTGGACAGTCCCGGCTTCCCAGCTGGCCCCTCCTTACCAGCCCCTCAGTCTCCTAGGAGCTCTTCTATGTAACAGGCACCCAGAGCCCCACCCCGACATCAAAGGGGCTTTGGCAAAAAGGATTTCACCTTCTTTGAACAGGGTATCCCCATGGTGACAGACAGTGCACATTCACCTTCCAGAAAAGTCCCTCGATTATGGCTTGAGGACTGTGGCTGACTTAGCACCTGGTAATTTCCTGGTCCCAAACTTAATGTTTATCATCACAAGACGCTCAGGAAATGATGAACTCAGTAGCAAATGATATCTTGGAGTCATTTGTTGCCTCTGTTTTATTTGGGGGATTTTGGGCAGGAGGCTGGCTGGGCTGCACGGTGACTAACAGCCAGGTTTTAAAGCTTTGGCTATCAGTAGTACCTTCTGTCTGACCTACTAACTACTCCCCTGGGCCTCAGTGCTTCCATCTGTAAAAATGGGCACAGGAATTGTGCATATTAAGAAAAAGTATTCTTTAAGCGAGAAAAGGTTGGGCTCTAGGAAGACGTCAACCTGTTTACAAGCATTTACAGCTCTCTGACTCTGCCTGGCACAGTATAGGGCTCTGTGGGAGGATGGTGGAGGTGGGGTGAGCTGTGGAATACCTGGGGTGTTAGGTTCTCATTGGTCCCCACAGGAACACTTAGAATAGGTGTGGTGCATGTGTCCACATCCTAAGATGTCCTAAAGTAAAGAAGGCACCCTTGCCTTGTACTTCCCAGGTGCCAGGAATTGTTCTGGGTACTTTGCATAAAATAACTCTCTTTCAGTCTCTTAACAATCTGACGAGATGAGTGTGATTATCCCCATTTCACACATGAAGAAATCAAAGTTCAGTGGCCTCACAAGCAACAGAGGTTGTAGCATTTGAACCGGAACCCCTTAACCATGGTGCTGGACATGGGGAGACACAGCAGCTGCTGGTCAGTTATAGAACTTAAGGTATCAGGCCACAGAGGTCACCACGGATTCACGTTGTCCAGCGCGGCAGAGCAGGGATCCCAGCTCAGTCGGGTGCTGGACCAGTGCCATGCCCACTCTCCAGCACCGTCTCTCATGCTGCAGCAGAGCTGGTCTGGATCTTGGGCATGATCGATTCCAATGCAAAGGCATGACTTCTGTTTCCAGCAGAGGGCAACACTGGAAGAGCTGGAGGAGCTGAAGAGTGGAGGTGCTGGAAGGAAGAAGGCTAGCGAGTAGCTCAAGGGCCGGAGAAGACCAGGGGCTCACAGGGGAGGAAGGAGATGGTCTGGGCCTCAGCAGTGGACAAGAGCGCCCAGTAGGGAGGAGACAGGAGGAGGAGGAGAACAAAGGAGAGGCGGTTGAGCTACCCTGAGTGGTGCCCACGTGGATGCTTCCTCCTGAATGTTCCAGATTGAGTGCTTTCCATTTTAAGTCAGCGTATGAGAAAGAACAGAGGCTTGGCAGTAGCGCTCACTTTGGCGTCTGTTGGAGGGTACCTGCCGGCGGTGGCGGTGAGAAACTAGGGAATCGGAATCGGTGGCATCTCCTACAGGACCTGGTTCAACTGGCCCTTGGGAAGCAACAACAATGACTGTCATTAGTATGTTTTTCAGGGTGTTTATCATGGCAGTTATGGGGCAAAGCATTCCCAGTTTTGTCTTTTGATACAGGGTCTCTCACTCACCCTGTAGACCAGGATGGCCTCGAACTCACAGTGACCCACCTTCCTCTGCATGCGTAGTGCTGGGATTAAAGGCATGTGCCATTCCTAGTTTCTTACCCAGCAGTTCCATTGACCCGGTGAGTTATTAGTTATCCACGTCCCATGAATGATCTTCCCCACCATCAATGACTTACAAGCCAATAGCTGTTAGGGGCAGTCAGCCTTTGCCCCCTCTCCTGGAGCCTCCTACAGGCCTGCCGTTCTCAACCTCCAGCAGAACCTGCTGTCTCAGTCAGGTCCTTCTGACCCCCTTTCTGCTACTGCGCCACCTGGACCTCTCTGAGAGGCACCATTTATCATATCTGTTCTGTTCTCACTCATGTGCTGTGAACTGTGACCACGTGTAAATACACACACACTCTGTGTTAGAGCACAAGTCTCTGACCAGTCTTCAGTCAGAGAGCTCTTGGTCTATCCGAGGGCCAGGTTAGCCTATTTTTTTTTTTTTTTAAAGAAGCAGTTGCAGAGGGAAGAGATGATTCACATAATGCTTTGATATTTCCTGTTTTTAGGAGCTCATGTTCAGCCTGCAACTTATTTCTTTAAAAAAAAAAAATTAGAAGTGATTGAAATCCTGTGTGAGCGTTTTTAGACGTTTAAGAAGAAAGCGTGGGTGAGGCCCCTGGGAAGAGCCCAGCTCCAAGCTCACAACCTGTTGCAGCTTTGCACTGCTGTGTTTGGATTAGAATGCTTGCCTCGCCATCAGAGCTGATTGTGGATTTGATTAGTGTGTTTTCCTGCCGCTGTGTTGCCCCCTTCCCTCCTTGTCTCAGTTCTTGGAGGCGAACTCACGTCGTGGTTATCTGCCAACATGCAAGAATGTTTACAGTTCGCGTATCACTGTCCAACCCCTGGGCTAATTCTCTAGAGATACTTTAAAGGTAGAGTCAGGGGCTTATTTGGGCCATCGTTCAGTGTGGATACGTCTTCGTATAAACGTGCCTACATCTACACACACACACACACGCACACGCATACACACACATGCACACACACACGCATACACACACAGACACAGAGACACAGAGACACACACACATGCACACACGAACACTCATACACACACACAGAGACACATAGACACACACACACGCACACACACACAGACACAGACACATAGACACACACATGCACACACGCACATGCATACACACACATGCACATACACTCATGCACACACATGCGTGCACACACACACAGAGCTCTATGCACATGGAAAGGCTTCAAGTACTGAGCGCATGTAATCACACACATACTTCAAAGGTGAGGCTGGGGGAGTTACAGCCCAAAGTCCAGCTTTGATAATTGGCTGGGTTTTACATCTTGCTTTTCACACTTTCTCTCCGGCCACGATTTGAAGCGCCGGCCCCCCTGCCCATTTTCATTTTCTTATGAGATGTGAGGGCTACAGCTTCTCTTGGGCTTTACTCAGACCCCTGTCAATCTCTGGAAGCCGGTGTATGGAAACCCAAACTGCCCAACAAGATGTTGGCTGAGCGTCAGAAACGGTCATTTCTCAACTCAGCCTTGCCTCTGGGAAAGGCTCGTTCACAGAACATTTGCTCGATGCCGGCTCATTGAGCAGCACCCCGTATACCCCTTATGTCACCTAATATGAGACACAGAAACTGGACAAAGGTGAAACAGTTGGCATGGTTTGCATGCGGAAGCTAAGGGCAAGACTGACCATCAGTTGGAAATATCTCTGTGCAGTAATTCAGGCTTTATTGGCGGGCAGGTCTGGATTCAAATCCAGGTTTCGGGCATATTACTTGGTACTGATGAACCACATGCGTTTTTTAATGGTGATGCTTATAGGCTGTAAGGATTAAGTGAGATAGCACAGCTGCCGTGTACAGGGTCTGGCCTATATTGGGCAAGGACTATGTGGCACTGCTTATTTTGACAACCCAACGTCAGGCTGTGGCTCATGTCTGCCTCGTCCTGAGCCTGTGCTCCATCTACCTGCTTCCCAAGTGGACAGACAGGCGGCTGTCACACTGAAGAAGGCCCCTGCACAGCAGTGCTCTGGGTCACTGACTTGGAAATGTGAGTAAACGTTGAACAGTGTCACCCGAGGAAAAGACTTGCAGGGTTGTTCACCGAAACAACGTCCACATTTCAGTCACAGGCACACCATCCCTAAAACGGCAACCCAACTGAAGGTTCTGCTCCAGACTGAACTGACAGAAGGCCTCCTTTATGTGCCTGAGGTGGCGGGATGGAGCTGCCCAATCTGATGGCCCAGCTCAGGTCAGAAATCAGCAAGTCTCAGGTCTCTTGCCTAGGCTTCCTGATGGCTGCTTACGGCTCTGGGGGCAGAAGGGAGGTCCTTTTCCCTCATAGCTAAACAGTGGGAATTAGGCCTCATGACCAGTTTGGTCAGTAAGGTGCCCTGAGGCCTGATGGCCAGCTGCCCAGTGGTGTTTTACCAATAGCCACAGGACCAATTTTCAATGGCCACTCTGTCTTGTGGTCACATTGTTCGAGGGGATGGACAGTGTGTTCATAGAGCGTCTTGGGCATAATGGGCCATGTGATTTAGAGAAAAAACTTAGTCAGGCGTTGTGCTTCCATCCATGCTTAGACAATGGCAAGTGACTCAGACATTTTCGCAGGGGCCCCGAGTCACCCATACAAAACTTTAAAATGACTCACGACTCCGTGCCCCTTTCCCAAGGCAAACACTCTCTTCTGTTTTTCGAACAAGGACCCCACAGCTTCAGAATGGTTTGTCCCTCCTCCCAAGTGGACTCTCAGTACTATCAGGAGGTGTACTGCGTATGTGGTCTCGGTAAACTCAGCGTTATTCTGCCGCGTCTCGTTCCTAGATCCCTGGTAGAAGAGAGAAAGTAAGAAATGATTCCTCCTCTAACCGGATTCTTTTCGGGTGTTTTGGGAAATCAACTCCTCGAGACAGTGTGACAGATTATGGATAATTGTAACGGAGCTGAGGAGGTGGCTTCGTGGGTAAAGGGCTGGCTGTGAAACCATGAGGTTAGTTCCCGGAACCCATGATTTAAAAAGAAATCCAGGCACAGGGACCTAGAGTAGGGGGATGGGGTTGGGAGTAGCCATAGGAAGAAGCAGTAGAGCTTGCTTGCTGACTGCTCAATTTCAGGCAGATTAGCAAGCTCCAGGCTCAGTAAGAGACCCTGTCTCAAAAACTAAAATGAAGAGCAATGGAGGAAGACACCGACATCAACCTGTGGCCCCCACACAGGTATCCACAGGTGCACACGCTTGGGAGAACATACACCCTGAGGCGCTACCCACCCCAGAATAAAAAAATCACAGCAATCACTCACTCTGGTGAACACAGCCCTTTAAAATACAGCCTAGACACGTGTCATTGCATTTAACCCCACAGTGACCCATGACAGAGATGCCGCTTCCAGAAAAGAGTGGCTTCTCAGGGATCCCGGAGCTTTGGTTCTATTTAGTTAGTCCTTTTGACCTCTGTCGGTGGCCTTCCATGAGTCAGCTTGCCTTCCTGAGCTTCCAGCTTAGCACAGGGAGAGGAAGTCCCCTGCTCTACCCTTTTGGAAGGCTCACTGTCTGATCCACAGAGGTGAGTCTGATGGAGAAGGCACAAACGTTAGCATTTTTCAGAGTTCAGAAAGGTTCAGCTTCTAGGACCAGTTGCACAACTGATAAACGGCATACCCAGAATTTGAAGGAAGCCATGTGATTTAACCTCCAAAGTCAGGATCCTTCCCAGCAACTGTGAAAGTCCTCTGCGGGGGGTGGGGGTGGAGGAGTGGGGGGGGGGTGTCTCAGAGGGTGTTGCTAAGATTAAATCACAGCAGGCTGCCGGTATAATTTTTTGGAGGGGGCATGGTGTATGCGGAGGTCTGAATAAACATGGCCCCCCACAGGTTTAGAGAGAGTGGGATTCTATGAGGCGTGGCCTCATTGGGGTGGGTGTGGCCTGTTTCAGGAAGTATGTCACTGGGGGTGGGCTTTGAGGTTTCGGAAACTCAATCCAGGCCCTGTGTCTCTCTCTTCTTGCTACCTGCTGAACCAGATGTAGAACTCTCAGCTACCTCTCTAGTATTGTGCCTGTCTGTGCGTCTCTGTGCTTCCGACCATAAGGATAACAAGATAAACCTCTGAGCCTGTAAGCTAGCCCCAATTAAATGCTTTCCTTTATAAGAGTTGCTGCGGTTGTAGTATCTCTTCTCGGCAACAGAACACTGACCAAGATGGTACACATTCTTACTCCTACCCCAGATTCTGAAAATATCCCTTCAATATTAAACAAATGTTACTATAGATTCCCATGTCCTAGGGGTTGGGGATTTAGCTCAGTGGTAGAGTGCTTGCCTAGCAGGCGCAAGGCCCTGGGTTCGGTCCCCAGCTCCGGAAAAAAAAAAAAAAGAAAAAAGAAAAAAGAAAAAAGAGATTCCCATGTCCTCTGAGGCCACAGGCCCTTCAGGGTGGTCACGGGTAAGTCAGGCAGGTATGAGACAGAGGAAGGGAGAATATGGAGCTTGATTGAAACTGTTTGCTGCGTTTGAGAGCAGTCAAGTTAGTTCTCATTATTGGTTTGTTTCTTTGTTTCTTTTCTTTTTTCATTAACTCGCCCAAGTGCGCCTCAAATCCAAGATCCTCCTGCCTCTGCTCTCTGAGTGCTGAGATTGCAGGCTTATGCTACCATGCCCAGTGTAGATCAGTTTTATTCTAAAAATTAGTATAATGATAAAGATTTCTTCATTTTTATTTTATGTAAATGGAATTTTTTCCCTACATGTGTAACTGTATACCATGTGTGTGCAGTGCCTGAGAGACCAGAAGAGGGCGTCAGATCCCCTGGAACTGGAGTTACAGACGATTGATTATAAGCTGTGAGGTGGGTGTTGGGAACCAAACCCAAGTTCTCTTGGATCAGCTTAACCATTGAGCCATCACTCCAACCTCCCATAGACCACTTTCTATAAGAGTAGCCCTGGTATTTCATGATAAACAACCTGGGTGACTCTAGTGAATTAATAAGCCTTTTCAGTGTACAGTAGTGGTGGCCCAGGCAACTTCCTCATGCTCCACAGAAGAGAGACCTGAGGAGACTGTGGATGTATGTTCTCATGGATAGGGCAAAGCTTCCAGACTGTGGTTCATTTTGCAAAAAAATTACCTGAACCAGCCTGCTCCTAGAGAAAGGAGATTTATGCTATGTCTCTGGAAGTTAGGAATCCAAACAACATGTTACAGGCTCTTTCAAGCTCCGCTCCCTTAACGGCTGTGTCCTTTCATGACAAAGAACAATGGGTGAGCATTTGAGAAACGAACATTGAGTGGCATTCCCAAACAGGAAACCAGAGAGGACCCAGGGCCTGATTCGGGCTTTTTTTTTATCACTTGTCTCTCTCACAAGAACTGACTCCAGGAAACCAGTGCCCTCTTCGGAAGGTACACCCCAGTGACTCCAGGAAAGGTCACCACCTTCCAGGGCTACCACCTGGAGACAGACCAGTGTCTGACCCACGAGCCTCTGAGAGGTACAGCCCAACGGGTACCTAAGCCAATGGCTTGTAAGAATCTTCTCCAGTCTTCGTGCTGTCCGAGGTGATGATCCTGATCCTAACTTAGCAAAAAGGAGAGACGGGTCTGTGATGACAGTCGCTTTTGCGGGTCTCTCAGGAGTGGTGGGATTAAAACGCAGCCTTGTCTGATTTCAAACCTGTGCTTCTCTGCTCACTGTAGAGCACTTTTGCTGGTAGCTAGAGGAAGCCTGGGGCCCATGCTGAGTTGTCCCCCTCCCCAGAGCCTTCGCCTGCTTTGCTAGCCTTGGCCTTCCTCCATGTTCTGCATTTTCTCTTACGGGTCCTGCCAGGTGCTGCCGGGACCAGCCTGTCACCAGAAGCTCTATGACTGTAGGATAAGCGGGTCCTGTGTGGTCTTGCCCACCTCGTCTACAATCCGGGTGCCCCCTCCTTTCCTGCTGCTGTGGTTGTTATCCAGCGGGTCACCCTCCCCACCCCCCACTCCCCACTCCCACCTTCCCCCTACCCCTGTGCCCCGGGCCAGCCGGGTCCATGTGCCTCACAGCTGGCAGGTCCTCCTTCCTGCCCTCCCGCCCTGCGCCGCTGGCTGCTGCCCTGCACACAGTCCTCATTTCATGCACATTTGCTCTGATTCTTTTCAGACCTGGGAGTACTAGCTTGTTTTCGTCAAAAATGCGTAGGCCGCCAATGTCCCAGAGCACTCAGGCCTTCTGGTGCATGGACTTAGGTGGTTAGCTAACTGGAGGCCACAGAAGGCACAAAACCCAGAGGCAAAGACAGCACCTAGGTGACAAACCAGACTGGAAAGGAGCAGACTGACTTTGGATGGCTGCACTCGTTGTTCATGGTCTGTGCCTGGAACGTCTAGAAACATGGACACCTGAACCAGGAGAGATGGTAGAAGCCATCTGTTCCCAGCCGTGTCCAAAGAGGCACGTGGCTTGCTTTGAGTTCCCAGGCCAGAGTGCAAACTGGGACGAGGGCCTCTTGCCTCCCTGGAACAGATCCGCAGATAAGATCTGCTCGGAAGCTCTGGATGGTGTGATGGGCGCACCAGAACCAGCCTGTGCTGTAGGATTTCTCCTACCAAGTCTTTCAAACCGATACTAATTCCTTCATAGTAGGACGCTTTGCCTTTGGCTCACAGAATCAGAAAAGTGGATGATAATTGGCTAACACCAACTGCTGTGATCCCTGGGCCAGCTCCACAGATGTATCCATCTGTGGATGTGTAAAACTGTCCCCTTGCATACATTTTGTTTATGTGGCTCAGGGTCAGCCAGCATGCTGATCAAACCCACATGAAGCCGGCACTAGACTGCTCTGACTCTCTTCCATGCTTGTTATTCCTAACTTCCTAGATTGCCCCCATGCCCAAGCTGGACATCTGAGAGAGCTGGGGTACCCTCCTGCCTCCCCTTCTATTCACCGTGCATCTAATCTCTCTTGCACGGGGTGGAGACTGGGCCTTGGGGGTCTTGAATAAGTAGTCAGCTGCAGACCATTTTCCACAGGGAAAACATGGCTGGCATTTCGAGGGCTATGAAGGGGGAGAGCTGTTCGTGTCTGTAGTCGTGCCTGGCAGGGGATAGATAAAGACACTGCTCTTTCCAGAACGGTCACTTTGGGCTGGGTCGCTATTCCAGGCCTTTGCGGCTTTTCTCATTTCACTACACAGAAGCCGTGCCTCTGAACTGAGTACTTCAGGGATGCTTTCCTGTTGACAGGTGAGGAGAGGCACAGAGATTATGAGCAGAGTGCCCAAGGTCACATACCTCGAGGGAAAGCCTAGCTGCAAGCTCAACCAACATCTGAAGAGCCTTCATCCCTAGCCAGCCTGCCTTTCACGAGGATTGAGCCTTAGTCTGGTTGATGGTGGGAAGAAAGATCCAACATAGAGGGGGCTCAAAGCCTGCTCTGGCCCTCAAGGAAACCAAAGCTAAGACTTGTCTTGTAAGGTAGCAGAGGGCCTCTTCGAAGAACTAACCTAGAAATGTCCAGGCAGCCTGGGGGCCTTGGTGGGTGGACTCCTTGGCTTTTCTCTTTCAAGTCTCTGCTTACTGATGGTTTGAACTTCTTTTTCTCTTCTAGCTAGCAGAACAGAAGTCAATGTGAGCTTGACTTTAGTCCCTAAAACTGTTTATCTGCCTAAAAAAAAAAAAAAAAAAAAAACTTGTCTGCTTTGTTGGTTTTAGACAGATGTAGATTAGAAGTATAAGGCTCGCCCACACCCATGTATCAGGCACAAACCGTGTGTACACTCTGTAACAGGAAGCTGCTGGTTTTCCATTCCAGAGAACTGGAACTCACTCAGAAATTTGTCATTTGCATGGTCCAACCCTCACCACGTCCCACTGCTATTTCTGAGAGCTTCCAATCACCTGGGCGGTGAGGAAGCAAGGCGTGGGTAAGGCCATGCTGGCAGGACTAGAGTGGTACATTCTCCAGGTCTAGCGACTTCCAAGTGACCCCAGCCTGGCTCTGCCTGGCCCGGTCCGCTCTGTAGCATGTTGCCTTTGGATCAACACGGTGCAGACAAGAAGCTTATTTTAGAACTGGAAAGAGGGCAGACGTATCAATAAAAAGCCAGGGAAGGAACAATCCATTCAGTGGTTTTAAAATATCTCTTCCTCAACAGAAAAAGATTATTTTTGTTTCTTAAAAAACAACTGGTGAATTCCTCCCTCCCCCAGTTGAAAAGAGAAGCATAGCAGACTTTGTAAAATTTTAAAATAAAAAAAAAAGGTTAGAAAGATGGCCCAGTGGTTAAGAGAACTCATTGCTCTTTCCGGACCAGAGTTAGGTTCCCAGCACCCACATCAGGTGGTTTCCTGATTGCCTAGAACTCAAGCTGTGGGGGATGTGACGCCCTCTTCTGGCCCTCTCGGGGATGGCATTCACATGTGCAAACACAAACACACAATTGCATAACTAAACTTTTAGAGTAAGTTGTTCAAAACGAAAAACAAAAGAGTGTGGATCTGTACTGATACGAAGCAAGTCTGTCTCCTGTCCTTGCAGACTCTGAAGGCTTTGAGCCGAATCGCGTGACCCTGCTTTCTTGTCCCTCTCTTTTAAGGACCAAGAAACTGAGCCTCATGGTCTCCACACTTGCTGTTCTTTCTGCTTCCACCCTCCCCCCATATCAACAATGCTCATTCATTCATCTCCACGATCTGCCCAGGCATCAGTGGTCAGACCGCGCTGTATAAAATGGCGGCATCCATCAGCCTTCCCCAGACCACTCCTCACCTTGCTTTGTTTCTCTCAAGAGCTAGAACAGGTTTCCCATCCCATGTTAAACACGTTCTTGGTGTGTGCCTTTCTCTCTTATGCAGCCTGACCCACAGATAGAAGCAGAACAGTGCTCACATCTCTACTCTGCCAGACGTTCTAAAAAGCAACGCCTTCTGCAGTTAACACCGTTACCCTCTCTGGAAGCGCAGACTCACCTACCCTGAAGCCCCTGCCCTTGTGATAGGATTGGAGAATTGGAGATGGGAGGAAGGGACAAGGGGAGGCCAGGAGAAAAGTCTCAGAAGAGAGCTCTCCAGAATCGGCCACCACACCTTTGATGTCGCTAATTCCTGTGCGTTGGTGTGCAGCCAATGTTTGCCCATAATAGCCAGAGGCTGGGAATCAGGAAGTAGCTGAAGAAAGGAGCAGGCATAAAGGATCTCAGCTTCTCTCTCTCTCTCTCTCTCTCTCTCTCTCTCTCTCTCTCTCTCTCTCTCTCTCTCTCTTTCTGCCAGGTGGACCTGCATCTGTGGAGATGGCAGTCTCCCTAATACGCACCCCAACTCACACAGTCTCTTTTGTGGAGGGTGGCCATGAAGGAGGCAGAAAACAGCCAGAATGGCATTGGGAAGAGACCACTGACTTGAGACTCCACGGAAGCCTCCCCGTGGGCGGGTGTTGTAGAAATAGCATTATGCCTGCTGTCTTTGAGCTAAGGGGAGGGTTGGGTCCTGATTTGAGTATTGGTAAAATGCCGACCGTATTAGCCAACCTCCAGAATCAGGCTGTTTGGCGAACACATCTATATGTGCGTGAATGCATGCGAGCGAGTGCATGTGTGTGTACCAATGAATGTGTTTGTACATGCATATATTCAAGCATGCACATGTGTATATGTGTGCATATGTTTCGGACTCATGTATTTGTATTTATGTATTCAGCATGTGTCTGAGTGTCCAGATGGTTTTCAAAGGCAAAGGTTTTTTTTAAAAAAAATCCATTTTACCCACAGACAGTTCCACAGTGCAAGAAGTTGAAAGTCTTTGTTCTTTGGATCAAGAACCTCCCATTCTTCTAAACCCTGGGCACAGGCCCTGTGGTCCTTCTCCAGCAGCTCGTGGGGTTGTTCAGACATCTCCCTTGCAGAGAAAATCGATCCTCTGCATCTGCGTTTCTTAGGACTTTGCAGGGGATCCCGGAGCTCTTGGGGGTGTGTAATTGAATTCGAGACGGACTCCGAAGAGGAGTCAGGGGAAGTACAAGGATTCACAATCAACCACAGTCTGAATTTCAGATCTGCCTGCTTGTGTTCACGTGGCTCTAGGTGAGCGTCTGAGCCTGGTCCCCATCTTCACAGCTTCGTAGACAGGAGAACAGTGAACCCCAGCCCCCAAACCTGCCCCCGCATCCTTTCTGCTTTATAGGCAAGGTAGCATCAACACATAACCTCACTGCCGACGCATCCTCCTGATTCTGTAGACCGATAGCAGTCATATATATATATATATATATATATATATATATATATATATATATGACTCAGAGGGTGTCCAGTGATGATCACTGTATGGCACCAAGCCCTCATGTGTCTCCTGCTAGACCTGGAAATATGGATATAATTGGCGAGAGAGGTCCGTGACAGATGCAGTCAAGAAATGCAATGTCAAGGCTTAATTACATTAGTGCGATTTGGCAATAAGGAGACCAATTAATTAGTTCTCAGATAGTTATTAACATGAAGGGGAGTGAGCACAAAGAAAGGTCCTGTGGGGGCAAGAGAGAGTTAGGAGAAAACACAGCTCTCCCTTTAAGCCAGTGGTCTTCAAAATTGCATAAAGAACTGGTAAATAAGCACAGAGGCCTTGGCCCCAGCCACAGAGACTGAATTTTCAAATCTAGGATGAGGTCCCACAGTCTGTGGGCTTTCTTTTGTGGAATTACAGATGAACCCAGGGCCTCATACCAACTAATAATGCTATATCCCCAGCCCCCAAATCTGAGTCTCGGCAACTATACCCAGTGACCCGAAGCCCCCCTGCTGACACAAGGCCAGAGTGGAAGACCTCATCCAAAGACAGAGGGAAGGAGGAGCCATGCAGGCTCTGGGTGGAGACAGGGAGGGGCTGAGGTTGGATACTCAGAAGACCTTGAACAGACAATGCTATAGTTCAGGGCTCTGGTGAATAGGATCTCTCTCTCTCTCTCTCTCTCTCTCTCTCTCTCTCTCTCTCTCTCTCTCTCTCTCTCTCTCTCTCTCTCTCTCCAGGTTGACAGGTAGGATAATATCTCACTGGGATGTCAGCCACTCTACAGTATTTCCTGAGAATATTTTCCGGATGAAGGGATGAACAGTTTACATGGTCTCTGTTGAAGGCTCGGCTTGTCAGCTCTTGATTTCCCTCCCTCTCAGTCTGGCACTGGGAGTCATCTGGGAAGGGGACCTGATCCCCTTGGGACCACAGGGCCAGCTAGGATAAAGAAAGCCTCCGATGAGACATAGGGAACTATGTGAGTGCCAGTGGTCGCTATGGAGGGCCTCAGGTGATGTCTCAGATCTCCTGGGAACCCCCGTATCTCCCTAATGAAGGCAAATCAAGACCTACTATCTATGGAAAGTAGATATTTCTGGTGTCTTCTGTAGTTCATGAAGAGCTAGAAGAAGGAAGAATAGAAAGGAGAGAACAGTTCATTGGACCTACTGTGTGCTGGGTTCTAGACTCCACACTGGGTTTTTTGGTTGGTTGGTTGGTTGGTTGACCAGTTGGTTGGTTGGTTTGATGAAACAAGGTTTCCTTTTGTAGCCTTGGCTGTCCTGGAACTAGCTCTATAGGCCAGACCAGCCTTGAACTTATAGAGATCCACTTGTCTATGCCTCCCTCCCCACTGCCTGGCTTAAACTCCACACTCTACTTGACAGGTGGGTACCATCTGTCTGTGTTACAACTAAAGAAAGAGAAGCCTAAAGAGGTGAGATGACCTGCTTTACCCCACACAGCTGAGGTCTGGCAAAGGCTTGTCTCACACTCTCCTCTACCCATCTCCCGAGACTCGCAGTCCACGGTGACTGTAATAGGAACCCCATCCACAGCTGCCCTGAGTGGGGTGGGGGCACAGGGTGGGCAGCGTGCCTGGAATCCCAGGACTCCTGGGGTATATCTGTGCCCTCTGTCAACAATCCACCCTTCAGTAATGTTGCACTGGCTGCCAGCTGCTGTCGCCACAGCCAGACCCCACACCCACACAGGAGAGGGCTTTGGCCAAGGGCATGCTAGAGCAGGAGGAGGAAGTGCCCTCCAGAGGGGCTTGTCTCAAGGCTCCTGAATGGCTCCATTGAGGTGCCCAGGCAGGATGACAATGGGCCTGTTGGAAGCCCTGGCCCACAGAGGTGAGAGGGCCTGGGCCGAGCGGGCAGTGCTGGCTCGGAGGCCAGACGTTGACTTCCAGGGCGGGAAGCCAGCGCCTCTGACGTGCTCCAAAATGCCAGCTCTGCTTAACAGAGAACAGCTGAGGCAACTCAAGTTCTTACCGGTGCCAGGGAGTCATTGTGAACCCAGGACACCGACTGTGGTGACACTCCTTCTCCCTGCTGCATTCTGATTTACTTCCCGGGCTACGTCCTGCACAATGGCCACCAAGAACAGTGAATAGCTCCTCCCTGTGGCCCCTCCCTGTGGTCCTGGGGGATAGTCTTTCCAACCCTATGGGAAAATAGCATCCACCCCTTCCTCAAAATGCAGAAACAGAACTTGGAACACTCACGGGTAGAGTAGTCAGGTGAAGTACAAGGCGCCTGGGTAAATTTGAATTAAAATGAAACAACTTTAAACATTGTGCTTACATAAGTAGCAGGTATTGATACATGGTAAGCCTAGATAGAGATCCTGGTTCCCTAGGTGTGCCACGGGGGCATTCTTACACTGAAACCTGCTTATCAGGTATTCAGATCCCTCTGAACACCCTTGTTCTTACCTGTAAAATCCAACAACTACACCAAGGGAGTCATGACAGATGCTGCCACAGAGCAAGACAGAAATAGGAAGAAGCCCCTCGGGGCCACTCTCTGACCTGTTTCCCAGGAATGGAGTGGCCAGAGGCTAGCTTAGTGGGCAGTTACTGAAAGGCAGCTGCAACCCCTTGTCACCTCCCCACAGGGACATCATCCCAGGTCCACTGTGAGACGGGTTCTAGCCACGATGATTTCTGAATACACCGCCATGGCCAAGTCCTGGAGAGTTTCATGGTTCTGTCCCCAAGGCCTTTACATGTGAGCAAGAGCACGGGCAAGCTGCCACAGGTGCAGGACAAAGGCATACACCTGCAAAGGAGGGGATATGAAGGATGCTTCGAGGGGCTCCCCTCTCCCCTGAGCACCAGATTAAGGTTTCAGAGTCAGGGGATCTGACTCATAATCCTAGGCCCTGACCCTGAGCAGACTATGCATGTGTCCCCCAACAAGTGTGTCTCTTGGTCTCCGTTTTCTTCTCGTATAAAGTGGGAACAACGTTCCTTATCTACAGGGACCAGCATGACGTTCCAAGAACAGTCACAGATGTGAGCACAAGTTACCAGGTGTATGATTCTAGGTAGAGTGTGTTAGTGGAGGCTGATGGGGGAGAGGGAAGTCTAAGACCATGAATGCTTGAACCCCATCTCTGCCCTATGCCCTTCACACTAGCTGGCCACTCATAACCTTCACCTCTCTCTGGTCAATATAGTAAAAGTAGGGGTATTTTCAAGTGCCTCTCATTAAGAACATAGGCTGGAGATTCACCAGCCCTGCTTGAAGGCCCCTTTTACTGTGTGACTTCAGATGAGGACTTGAATATCTTGCTGCCTCAGTTTCCTCCTTGGTGACATTCAGCCTCGGGAGTGTGATTGGGAACTGAGAAGACACTGCACACATAAAGAGCTTAGCATGGACTCCGGCATGTGTTAAGTGTTCAGGAAGCAGACACTGATTAAGAAGGTCTTGTGTTCAACGACACCTTTGTGAGGTAATAACGATCAGGTAGAAAATAAGTCCAGAGAGGTGAACTGACCTGCCCAAAGAGGCATAGCTAAAAGGGAGAATCCTTGCCTTCTCAAGGGTCCTTGATCACCTAGCTTGTGGGAAAGACTGCTTGTCTCTTTTACCTGGGCACCTCCCTAGGGGCTACCCGGGCCGGGTCGTATTGGGGTCCAGAGACTTGAGCATTGTAGATATCCTGGCATGCCTGCCTATTGCTTCTTCAGGTCGGGGGAAAAGGTGTACACTGACAATCTGATTTCCCCAGTGCCAGTCATTCTGCCTTTGTTGGTTAAAAATCTCAGGTTTTAATTACTCTCTTCAACCTTTCGTTTACTAAGTTCTGCACAGTTTTGCTAGTTTTATTGTCCTGAACACAAAAGCAGCTTTGCAAAGGAGCAAGGTCTGTGGGGAGAGGATAGGGAAGGCCACTCCTTAGAGAAAGCCAGCATCAGCCCCCTGCAGCCCTCTGAAGCAAATGGATGCTTGCCCTCCACTAGGGACTATCCTGATTCCCAATAGCAGTCTTGGTGGTTGAAGGTGGGCAGGGAGCTAGCCTTGCGTGTCCTGGCTGGAGGGCTTGCTGTGTGTTCTCATGTTTCAGATGAGTGGGATGAGGCAGAGGCTGGGTGGTTTGAGCTGGATGTTGTGGCTTCAAGCTGTGGCACAGGGTTGGAGTGTAAGTCCATTGGCCCAGAGCCCCTGCCATGCTGTCTCCCATGTGCCGAAGTCTGCATGCTTTAAGGGACACCAACTAGAAGCAGGCTTGGGCATGCCTTTGAGGTTGCAGCAGAGCACAGAAAGTACATTAGACGAAAAGATACCAAGTGCCTATTGGTAAGATGGGAAAGATCTGCCCATTTCTCACTTCTTTTCTTAAAGGACAGACTGAATGAAAGAAATAAAAAAGAGGACATGATAGTCCCAAGTATGGTTGAGGAGAAGGTTTACTGTAGATATGAAGGAAATCATAGCCCGAGGCGTCTGGAAGGGTTAAGAGTGAACATAATTGTGAGCTGGGCCAGGTGAGGAGAGCAGGAAGGGAGAGCAAGAGAGGAGCCACTGACCAAGGCGGGTGGACTAGGCCAAGAGATTGGCCAAGGCAATGGGGCAGCCAACATGGTTGAGTTATACAGAGGCCAAAGGAGCTGAGGGAAGGGGATTAGGGTAACCTAGCCCTCGGGCTAGAGAGTTCAGGGTAGGGGGTGGGGTATGCCAGCCAGGAGGACCCTGTAACAGGTAGGGACTAGGAGAGGCTGGGAAAACCTGGTGGCTGGAGTCCACTTGGATACTTTATTAGGCGTATCCGCTGTATGACCCAGATTTGAGACCTAACACCCACCAGCAAGGAAAGGAGGGTTCCAGAGACGAGAAGAGTTTGCCTAAACCAGGAGTGGTGCTAGTCGTCATGCAGTGCGGAGGTGAGGCAGGATGAAGAAGGATGACCTTGCACGCCAGGCAGCGTACCTGGTCTCAGACCCACAAAACAGAGACCTGGGGTGCAATCCTGAGCAGAGGAGAGGAGCCCAGGTAGGAAGGGTGGCGACTAAGGCCTGGGCAGGTTGCTGCTGGTGTCTTGGAGATGCCGGTGCTCCTGGAGACAGGAGGACGGTGGGGTGACATGGACCATGGAGATGGATGGTGCCGGGATGATGCAGGAGCAGGGAAGATGGGAGAGCAACTGATCCTCACTGCGTGTGCCGGGTGTAAGTCCAAGGATTTTTCCATGTCTGCCCCTGTTAATGTTTGCAACAGTCTTACAGGGAAAATGGTTTTGTAAGCTGGACATTTTATAGGTAGGGAAGCAGAAGCATGTGGGGCAAGAGTGGCCCAGAATAGGGATGGGCCTTGAGGTGTGTGGACTTGAGCCATTGATGGGGCTGGAATGTTTAGAGCCATTGATGGGCTGTGTATGGCTGTGAGTTGCTATTCCCCAGGGTCTCACTGAAGAGTTCTTGGAGAAGTGAGGGTGGGGACTGGACTTGGTGGCTGACGTGAGAAGAGACTGAAGGCACATGGAGAACTGGGATAGCTCCCAATGGCTACACTTGTGGCTCAAGCTCCTTGCTCACTGTTGGGACCAACACCCTGCAGTGACCTTGGGAACCCAGGAAGGGCAAGCTTCAGGTTCCTCACCTGCCACTGGTAAAGTACGAGTGAGCTGTTCGAAAGGAAACAGAGAGCAAAACAACTTCAGGCACATGTCTCAGCATGACAGAGGTCATTGGCCTCAGACTCGGAAGATGGCTGAAGTGTGGGGGGCATCGAATGGGCCAGCTTTAAAAAGGACTTTACCTGCTAGTCCCTTTCATTAGGGTCTCCTGCCCCCAAACACTCCTGTACCCTGTTCCCTTCTCTTACTCATGCTCAGTCCAATGTGCAGCTTCCTGGCGTCTATGCCAACCATGGATTAAGGCGCCCTTCCCTTGAGGGCTCACATGGCATTTTAACTGTCACACGATTGGCTAATGAAGGTACAGTGTGAGCAGCCCAAAGGGCATGGGCAGGAGCAGGAAAGGCTCACCCTCCCCCTTACACCAGTCATGCCTAGAATTCACTGTCCTGGCCAGATGTACCACAGAAGGCTATGTTGGGGGAGGGAGAGCAGCCCTCAGGCCTGGCACCCTGCCTCGGCAGTCTGTTGTCATTGAGCACAATTCTCCATCTAGCCAAGCGAGAGTCGGGTCCTGGTCTCAGAGTCACAGGAACCTCAGACGGTCTTTTATTTCCTGACCTGCAGCCTTCTTACTTATAAAGTGGGATAACAGCACCTTCCCTGTGATGCTGGGAGGAGGAAATTCGAGGTTTGAAGCATGCTGTACCTAGGACCTGGCCCATAGTAAATACTCACTGAATGGACCCTGCACTTGGTGTTCTGCTCTGCCCTACTCCTAGATGTTAAGGCTTCTCTGTGGCTTTGGGGCTACTCTTGGGGCCCGGGAGCATAGCACGGCTGATTGCAGCCTGACTGTGTGCTTATCCTGGGGTCCTGCTCAAGGTTCTTAGGAGAGACATGGATGGCGGTAGGGTCAGGGGGGCTGTAGGAGCAGTCCTCTGATTGTCACCTTCCAGTGTGCTTTTGTAGAACTCCATTCCCAAGACAATGACATTAGGCAAAAAAGAGCTATGCCTACACTGTGCCAGGCTCTAGAGCCATGGTTTCTCAACCTTCCTAACGCTGTGACCTTTGAACACAGTTTCTCCTGTTGTGGTGGCCCACACCCCCTCCACTGCAACCATACAATTATTTTTGTCACTACTTCACAACTGTAATTTCACTCCTGTTATGAATCATAATGTAAATATTTCATGTGCAGGGTATCTGATATGTGACCCCAGAGGGGGCGCCACCCACAGGTTGAGAACCACTGATCTGGAGTAACTAGTCTTAATCCTTGCCGTGTCCCCACAAAGGTCCCACCCTTGACTTCATCTTAGGTGGGAAGAAGTGGGACCTGATGAGACCGAGTCACTTTCTTAACGTGACGTAGCTCCCTGGAGTCTGGATTTGAACTCACAACCTCCGAACCTTTCTGAAGAAAGGGGTCGACGCCACTCCTCACTCCTCCTGCACTTTGGTAGCTTGCCAGCAGTTCAGGACTGTTGTAGCTTCTCTGAGCACCAGGGACTAGAGCCATCTGTCGAGAGGTTTTTCTCCGGGAGCTGGTGTGATGGTTTCAGGGGAGAATGTGAAGAAATAGCACTTTTTTTTTCCTGTCCTGTGGTAAAAATAACCTACAGGGATAGAGGAACGAATGGCGATTGGAGGCTGACATTGGTGAGAGGAAGGAAATGGAGTGCCCACCTGGGTGCCACATGCTACCATCTGCTTGATACCAAGCAGTGCCAGCCTGACCCCCAGCACCTGGGAGGCCATGCCCAGCACCTGGGAAGCCACCAGCTCCCACCTTCTGAAATACGACTGCTTCCTTGTAAATTTTAAGGTCTGTGGAGGCTCGGGGAGCAGAGAGGGTCCTCAGAGAGTGACAGTCCCAAGCTGCTGTCCAAGGCAGAACACTGCCCTGACTGCGGCCTGTCCTCCTCCACACCCACCAGCTCCAGACGCACACTGGGCAGGGCTGCTCATCATGAAACAGTTTTAAAAATAAAAGCCACTTGCAGTCATCAGAGAAGCTGTGATCATGTTAATGCACGCAGCATCCTCTGGTGCTGGGACCAAAATAACTTCCTGACAAGCGAAGCAGACTTGTGATGTTTCTAGGCCACCTCCTGTTTGTTAGGATGTGGGACTCGGTCTGAGCACAGGATAAGGGAACCTCAGTGGCAGCCCCTGGGCCTTGGCTCTGCTCACGCTGAAGGTTGTGACTCAAGCAGACTTCTCACTCGCATGTGCCACAGACTGCAGCTTGTGATCTGGACACACACACACGCACGCGCACACACACACACACGCACGCACGTGCATGCACACACACACACGCACAGACACACACACGCATGCACACGCACACACGCATGCACACGCATGCACACGCACACACGGACACGCACACACACACGCACGCGCTCACACACACTCACACACGCACATACACACGCACGCGCACACACACGCTCACGCACACACATGCACACACACACGTGCATACACCGCGCGCGCGCACACACACACACACACACACACACACACACACACTCACACCCTGGTCTGGAGAGTGGCTCATCTCAGGGAGTATCTATCACGCCTCAGTCCTGAGACTCCTGAGGAAGCCAGCAACTGTACTGGGCATGTGCTAAGCAGACACATTAACTGACTTAGAATTAACTCTCTAAACTTAGGACCGCTCTTTGTGGGATGCCTGGTGTGGACTGACTTGGTAATCTTGCAATAAGCGGATGGGGGAAATGGCAGCCAAGATTAGATCCACTTTGTGACAGGAGTAACTGAGACATCCTGGGTTCGATGGACTTGAGGCCCCCCGGAGCTAATTTGTACAAAGCTCGAATTTGGGCCAGGAGTCTACACTCACAGTCATTTTTGTCAGCCTGCGTTTCCCAGCCATCTGGAGTCAAAACAGAAGTAATTAAGAAACACTTGTGGGCCTTTAGAAACCATCCAAGTTCCCAGGCGAGAGTGCTCAGCCTGTACTGTGTGGGGGCTGAGCTTGCCGAGTGTCTACCACCTCATAAAAGGCAGATCTGGACTCAGACTCGGATCTAAACCCTGACATAGGATATCACCACCCTGCCTAGCTGATGCATTACGAATGCCGACCACAGCTACCTCAGATGCCGTGAGAAACAGATTTCATTTGTTAAGAGCCTTCTTTCGGGAGAATCCCTGCCCCAGGGTGGATAGGGCACCTGGTAGCTGCTTTTGAGTGAGTCCCTATCTACATAAAGATTCTTGCCGAACACCAGGATGCTCAAACCATGTTGGTGGCCAGGCTCACCCTCCCATGAAGAAACTACAGAGCCATGCAGGGAAGGCCACCCTCTTGGCCTTTTGGACCCCTTGGCCACGGAACCAGGACGGTAGCACAGGACACGTCCTAGAGCTTTTTGGAGCATTGGCTGACACCTGGAGTAAGCAGACATACAGTGTCCAGAAAGATTAGATTCTGCAGCTCTGGGTTAGAGTTACAAGTGCAGGTGGATCCCAGATTCAAGGAAGAGAAAGAAAGAAAGCTTCAAGGAAGGTATGTGGAAGCCTGGCTTTAAGGACAGAAGAGAAAATGGAGGAAAGGGAAGGTGAGAGAGATAGGTGAAGAGGGGAGAGGGGAGGATGGAGAGGAGAGGAGAGAGAGAGAGAGAGAGAGAGAGAGAGAGAGAGAGAGAGAGAGAGAGAGAGAGAGAGAGAGAGAGAGAGAGACCAGTGCTGGAGCAGGTAACACAGGAAGAAAAGGTCACACTGCTATAGGTATAGAGGTGAATTCTGGAGCACCATAATGCCCCAGGCTCTTCTTCCTGGGGCAGTGAATTGGACCAAGGTCACTTGATTATTGAACTGGGGGAAAAGCATATGTTCAAAAGCACTGGCCCATGTGCTTCATGACCACACGTAGGTCACTTATGTACCACCCACCTCTCTCACATTTGCGTATCATGGGCTCTTCCTGAGCACGCCTCCTCTATTGTATGAAGGTGGGAAAGAGATTCTGGTGTCTTCCTGCCAACTGGCCTCTTTCAAACGTCAGTCTCGATGCTGCTTGTCACCAGCCTGTACTTTACTAGGAGGATATATTCATGGCTTATCCAAGGTGCTGAGAAAGTCAGGTGTTAGCATCTTCCTTATAGGGAGAATGCTATGGCAAGAAGAGAGAGGGAAGGCCTGACCAGTAGAAAACCCAAGCCGTGAACCACAGTGTGAAAGGGGTAAGAACTAGTGATGGAAGTTAGAGGCCTTGGAGTAAGAAGATCTAGGTTTGAGAACCATCTTGCTCCTTAGATGACCCTCATGCAGAGAGTCATTTCCTTATCTGACCCTGCAGAGGGTTCAGTAAAACCATGCAGGGGAAAGCTCTTAGCAAGAAGCCTGATTGGCATATTGGCACCGTGAATGAGGCCTATCAGCTAATACTCATCTGATTTCTGAAGCCAATGGATCCAAAGTATCTGATCAGAAGAGAGAAGATAAGTCGGCACTGACAGCTCAAGCCATGGTGGATGGGGGAGCCAGCAGCAATCTGACATTCAAGGAAGAGGTACCCACTGAGGACACTGCCCCAGCAACCAAAGAACAATTTAGATGATATGTGGGCAACTGTGTTTGGTGAACTCATGGTTTCGAGTGGGTAGGAATGTCTAATACAGAACTTCATAGGCCAGAAGGCTTAAATAAAAACTTGGGTGCTTTGAACGCAAAACTCTGTGTATCTAGAAGCTTGTCTTTTGGAGGAGACCTCTTCCTGGGAGGAACCACTACCACAGACTCAGAGAGATCAGAGCCATCTGAGGAGATGCTCCTAATCTCCGTCTCTCTCTGCCCTCTCTGTGAAGTAGACTTTCTGCGCCCTGTGGCACTGCCTGGCCTCCGCATTCGTCTGAGGATCTACCCAGAGCGCATCAGCTTTGTCTGGGCTGGGTTCTCAGGTTTTTTTAGATGTGGATCTTAAATGTGGGGAACAGATGTGGGAGATGAAAGATAACTCCATCTGCTGCATTTCCCGGGAAATATGGAGACCAGAAGCGGATGACAGCTTTTCCTAACTGGGAACTTGGGGGGGGGAGCTGCAAATGGAGGACAGTGGCATCCACAGATAACAGAGAGAGAGTCCCCAAACCTGGGTCCTAATCCCAGACTCAGAGGGTGGAGTCCACAGAGAGACTGGTTTGCTGGGCAGCCTCAAGGGGACCTGTGAGGAGAGAGCTCAGCCCCTAGACTGGAAGTCCCAGGGATACACCAGCCCATGGTGGCTCTTCTGAGGGGTTTTTAATGGCAGCAGAGATGACAGGAAAACACTTCTACTGCTCAGATGATCGAGATCTCTGCTAGGCTCCCCCAGTCTTGTTGACTGTCTGCCAAAGCCCAGGGCCACCCTGGGACCTTGGTAGCTTAGGTTCTGTCCCCTGGGGCCCCTCCTAGGAGGTAGCTGTTGGAATAAGGGTGGTGGCTAAGAACTCTCTTCATTTACTCACACCTAAACGGTGAGAGAACATTGCAAGAGAGAGTTAGGTGCTCAAGGTCATTTAGCTAGAAAACAACACTAAGGGGACTCATGTACCACCACCACCCCACCACCCCACCACCACCACTATTACGGCTTTGGAAGCCTTGATGATTCCCCTTGCGCTGCTCTGCTCTGGGAGTCAATGACAGGCTTTAGGGTACTGACTGAAGCAAAAGGCTAAATAAAACTTGGACTGGTTCCTGGAATGAATCCTTTCCTGATGACCTTTGACACCCTTACTTCCTAGTTCAGTCCTCCCCTACTTATTCCTCACCCATGCCCTTTGCCCTTTGTACACTGGCCCAGTTGAAAGTCTTCTGAAGACTGGAGTTTGGAACTTCAAATACAGAAGTTGGGTCTTCTTCCATCAGTAACCTTGGCAACCTCCTCTCAGTCCCAGTAGCCTTATCTATAGGATAGGATGTTATAGCATATAAGCTTATTGCAAGAACCAAAGGAGGCACTGAACGCAGGACCTAGCTACTGCACAGTAATGGGCCACTTTGGGGACTGAGGCCATCTCACCATGGTTATTTCTCAGCTTTGGGACAACCAGGATATGGCTGAGGCTGCCCACAAGGATTTCTAGGAGCCCCATGGCCCCACGTGACCTGGCAATCACATGAGTGCCAGGCAATCTCATGGCTCCTGACTCTGCCTGGTGCATTCCAGAGATGTACTAATACAGATGGTCCCTTCTTCCATAGCCTGGCCGGCCATTAGCCCTGCCCATATCTAGGTAACAGGGACAGATATTTTTGTTACTGCTGCCCCAGACAGAAAAGCATTCTAGAAGCTAGCTGACCCTGCCTTTATCCTGAACAATCCACACCTGGACTAGAAGTTTGAGTGGGACCTGGGGGACCTCCTCGAACTCAGGAGATTGACATAGGACAATTGGAAACTGGAGGCTATCGTGGGAGACACAGCAAGTTCCAGGACAGCCTGAGCTATAGCAAGGCCCTGTCTCTAAGAAGAGATGGAGCAGCAAGCCTCTCTGAAATGCAGAGCCGGATAAGGCAGGCAGGCAGGCAGGCTTGCCCTCCAGTTGCCTTTGGCAGCTCTCCTGGAATGCTGTGGCTGCTATCGCCACCTGGTGGGCTCTTCCAGAAGCACATGCGTGGAGCCTTCTGGCATTAAAGCCATTAAAGGTTGGATTTCAGAATGCTGGGAATTGAAAATCCAATTAGACTGTCTCACAGTTAAAGAGCAAAACTGAGATCAGAGGACTGAAAGAGTATCTCAGAGGTATGGTGCTTGCTTAACATGTGTGAGGCCTTCGAGGGCATCCTCAGTAGTACTAGGTCCGGAGAAGGAAGGGGTCAGGGGACAAGGCCAGAGGGGAAACCAAGGTTTAGCAGGAAAAGTGCCTTGAGCGGAATCATGTGATCTTGCTTCAACATCCCCACCCAATTTTCAATATTACATAAGTAACTGGGCCTCTGTATAGAGCAGCTCTCCCTGTGAGGCACCTGGGAAGGGAGGGCTTTGCAAGCTGCAGAAGATACTCTGTGGTTGGGAGACGATGCCCATCGTAGCTGCTGAAGTAAATGAGGTCAGTGCTTCTGACAGTGAGAGTCAGGGTCCGTTTTGGACCCAAGCCCATCAGGGAGCAGGCACGAAAGTGGGTGTGGCTCCTCCCTCTGCTGCCCATTCTTCTGGAAAGCCAGGCACTAGAGGCTGTTTCTCTCTCTCTCTCTCTTTCTCTCTCTCTCTCTCTCTCTCTCCCTCGCTCTCGCTCTCTCTCTCTCTCTCGCTCATTAAGGGCCTCCTCAGGTAGAGACTATGCTGTGCCTGCAACCATCCTTTCTAGGGATTGTGTCAGGGTTCCTTTGAAGGACCAAATTCTGGGTTGGAACAAGAGGTGAGACATGCCCCCCACCCCGTTCAGTTGCCTCTGCAGGCCCAGGACTGCCAGGGTATTGGGAGCTGGATATGCAGTGTCAGCCTTGCTGGTAGACAAAGGACCAGCATGTAGCAGTGGGCACTCATCCCAGTGGCTTCTTGCCACTCTCTTGCAGCAGCTGTCCAGGCAGGTGCAGTCCCAGGAGCCTAGAGAGTCAACCTGCCCCCAAAAGCCACAGCAGACTTCAGGCAAGCTAGGTCACCTCATCTTCAGGGCCCGATACTGAACTTAGATCGTGGGTGCTGGGAAGCCTCGCCAGGAATCTCTCCTGCCCAGCCACTGGCTGCAGGCGATGTTGGTTGGTTCTCATCGTGTGTTTGCTGGACTGCATGCGGCAAGCCTGTCTGGAGGGATTCACAGAGATCAGCCCACTGCTCGCAAGGATAGCCATGGAAGGGGAATTGGTAAATGACATCACAGATAAAGCCAGTGAGTTGTACAGAGGGTCAGACATTCAGTGTGTGCATTTGGTTTTAATCCCAATCTTCAGCCTCCAGGGCCTGCCCTTGTGCAGTCTTTTAATTGTGAAGGAGTTTCCAGTAAGAGACCTGGAAGGGGAAGGCTTGATAGACATGAATCCCAGGCCTCCACTGAGTAGAGGAGATGAGAAGTCCTCTCCTAGGGCTCACTGCTGGTTCCTTCCATCTCCCTGGACTACACATAAATACTTGCAGGGTATGTCTTTCTGATGCACTCACATTGGATGTTTGGACACAGTGAGTTGGAGCAGAAAGCCAAGGGAGAGAGCTCAGGTCTTCTAATAAAGCCCCACACACACACACACACACACACACACACACACACACACACACATCCATGGAATCAGTACTTTTAATTCAAGAGCTAACATTCTCAGTTTGTTCTATTTTCACTCACTACTTAAATTTTGTTTGTATGGGAATGTGCCGAGTGCAGGTATGCGCACCACGTGTGCACAGGCGCCTGCTGCTGAGGTCAGACGAGGGTATCGGATGCTCTAGAACTGGGTTACAGTTATGAACCGCCTGGTTTGAGTGCTGGGAACAACACCCAGGTCCTCTGTAAGAGAGCAAGGCTCTTAACCACAGAGCCATCTCTCCAGCCCTCAGACAACTTCCTTTAAGAGTTACGACACAGGTATAAAATGAACAGAGCCATTCATTTTCTCCTTTCCCACTGTCGGAGCAATTGCCTCTCTCAACAGGCAATTTATTACCAGAAATGTGTGCAACACACGCATGTCAGCTCCCTGTGGCTAGAATGGAGGGGTTCCCATTCCCCTGTGAGGTCAGTGGGATTCCCTCCCCTTCTCCACCCCCATCTGTGTGTGTGTGTGTGTGTGTGTGTGTGTGTGTGTGTGTGTGTGTGTGTGGTGTGTGTGTGTGTGTGTGTGTGTGGTGCTGGTGTGTGTGGTGTGGTGTGTGTGTGTGTGGTGTGGTGTGTGTGGTATATGTGTGTGTGTGTGGTGTCTGTGTGTGTGTGTGTGTCTGTGTGTGTGTGTGTGTGTGTGTGTGTGTGTGTGAGACCTGTGTGTGGTAGGGTGTGGTGTGGTGTGTGTGGTATGTGTGCGTGTGTGGTATGTGTGTGTGTGGTGTGGTGTGGTGTGTGTGTGTGTGTGTTTGTGTGGTGTGGTGTGTGTATGTGTGTGTGATGTATGTTGTGTGCGTATGTGTGTGTGTGTGTGTGTGTATGTGTGTGTGTAGTGTGTTTATGTGTATGTATGTATATGTGTGTATAGTGGTGTGTGTGGTATGTGTTTGTGTGTATGAGTATATGTTGTGATATGTGTGTGTGTGTGTATGTGTGGTGTGTGGTGTGTGTGTGTGTGTATGTGTGGTGTGTGGTGTGTGGTGTGTGTGGGGTGTGTGTGGGTTGTGTGGTGTGTGGTGTGTTTATGGTGGTGTGTGTATGTGTGATGTGTGGTTTGTGATGGTGTGTTGTGTGTGTTGTGTGTGTATCTGTGGTATGTGTATTGTATATGTGTGGTATATATATGGGTTGTGATGTGTGTGTGTGTGTGTGGTGGTGGTGTGTGTGTGCGTGTGTGTGTGGTGTCTGTGTGTGTGGTGTGTGTGGTGTGTGTGTGTGTGTGGTGTGTGTGTGTGTGTGTGTGGTGTGTGTGTGTGTGTGTGTGGTGTGTGTGTGGTGTGTGTGTGGTGTGTGTGTGTGGTGTGGTGTGTGTGTGTGTGTGTGGTGTGTGTGTGTGTGTGGTGTGGTGTGTGGTGTGGTGTGTGGTGTGTGTGTGTGTGTGGTGTGGTGTGTGTGGTGTGTGTGTGTGGTGTGTGTGTGGTGTGTGTGGTGTGGTGTGTGTGTGTGTGGTGTGTGCGTGTGTGTGTGTGTGTGTGTGTGTGTGTGTGTGGTGTGTGTGTGTGTGTGTGTGTGTGTGTGTGTGTGTGTGTGTGTGTGTGTGTGTGTGTGTGTGTGTCCTGCTCATCCTGCCCAGTGAGTAACTTCTTAGAAGGCAGTGCACACACGGTGCCACCATCTGACAGTGCACAACTGTCAACATGCTTGGGTGACATATGAAAGCCAGTGGGAGCCATGGCTACTGCATCTGACCTAAGCAACTGGCTTCAGTTTGTGTGTCTGTGTGTTTAAACCAGAGTGAAACCGATGGCCGCACAACGCTTGGAACCTTACTTTGATGGAGGTAGAGCATGATTGGAAATTCGGAATCCCGTGGCCGAGTATTAATTACTTCTTCACTGCACTTTTTATTTATGAGTGTGTTCACTGACATTAACCTCTCCAGTTCTGTAGGGCCGTGGAAGGAGGTGTGTCTAGCTGGATTTCTCTCATGTTTCCGTGTTCTCTGTGGTCTGCAGTCTGGCTCTTCTAACTCTGCTAACTTCTTTGCGGGAATCGGGCTCTTTTCTACATCTTCTTTCCTGTTCCCCATGTTCAGCAATGCCCACTTTTGAGAATGCTTCCAAATCTCTGTCCTGGCTCCTAGAAGCCGCAGGGTTAAGTCCCTTAGAGCTAAGCTTTCCCCTTGTCCCTTCCATGCTGTGTGCATTTGTGTGATTGAGGATGGGAGGGACAGTGTGCACGCATTGCACACAGTGGAGGCCGGAGCTTTGTTCTTTGATACAAGGCCTCTCGCTGAACCTGGTGTTCACTCACGTGGCTGGGCTGACTGGCCAGCAATCCCCAGAGATCCTCTTGTGGTCACCTCCCTAAAGCTGGGATTGCAGGTTGAAGCTGCCGCTATGCCTGGCTGGGAAACCAAACTTAGGTTCTCAAACACTCTCAGCAAGGTCTTTATGGGCTGTGTCATCTCCCTAACCTTGTCCCTTATTTCTTTTAAAAACAAATATGATGACTGAGTTTGTCTGTGTTTTATTGTGCTTAATGCATCCCCTGTGCCTTTTCATCTCTTGTTATTTTACCTCCCAGTAGTCATTTGGGGGGAGCGGGGGATGAGGCATAATTACATCCAGCTGATAGAAGCCGGAAGGTGAGGATGAGTCAGTTGGGTGAGGTCACACAGAGCACAGAACCCAAACGTGACACCCCCTAGGACTAGTGATGGCCCTCACACAGGACAGAAGACAGTCAGAAAGGGCTGACTGAAGCCTGGTCCCCAGACAGCGAAAGGGGTGGGACAAGGAACAAGAGCTAAGCTTGGCGGCTTAGCAGCTAACATCCCAGCAGCCCTTGTGGAGGCAGGTGGGCGGGGTCAGATGGGCGGAGTCAGGTGGGCAGAGCAAGGTTGGCTTTGCCCTTGTCTTAGCCTCAACTGTTCTTCCCTGAGTATCTCTAGGCAGAGGCATAAATTGTTGTTGGTTCTCTCTCTCTCTCTCTCTCTCTCCTCTCTGATGGAGTTGGGTCAGATTTCTCATTTACTGTTACCCTAAGCAGTTAATTCTCTTCCGGGAAAGATCCAGCGCTACTCCTTATCCTGTTACTGGCCCCACTTGGAACAGAAACCTCACTGCCAGGTGAAGACCTGCTAACTCCAAGACTTGTCTGGGCCGTCAGGGACTGTATGCACTGCTCCCTGGTCTCTGCTCAAGGGGTGATGGTGTGCAGCCCAGTCAACCCGAGCATTAGAGCAGTGCAGGATTTGCAGGGTGCACGGGCTTGGGGCCACTTCTGCATGGTCAGTGGGAAGGCTGTAATGGGGCAGCAACTCTGTTCTGCAGGTAGGACTAAGCAGCAGAACAGCAAAGCTTAGAATGGCATTTCCTTCTGAGAAGATTGTCCCAAGTCCTCTACAGATATTCTCAGGTCCTGGGGTTTGCATGTCCAGGAGATGGAGAGGGTGCACCAATTTATCTGCACTTCAGAGGAAAGTAATCTGCAATACCCCCCCCAACACACACCATACACATTACTGCCTCCAGTTCTTAAAATCCAAAGAGGGGACAGGAAATGGATTGGGACACTAGGATTGTCACAGATTGGACTGGGGCAGAGTCTTTCCTCTGTAATTTATACTCTGTAACCTTGCTGGGTGTGTATATCTGTGTATCTAATGATAGGTGTTGTGACTTCTTCAGGGAAAGATAGAGACATGATTTCCTCTACATCAATAGTGTCTGCATGGGATCGTGTTGAATACAGTGTTACAGTAATTGATACATACCTGAGTATTTACATAGATACAATGTTTAGTTGATGGTTTGTGGGAAGCTCTGTGTGTACTGGAGTATTCAAACTCATGACAAAGCCATGCACCATTTCCACCAGAAGTGTCTCAGGACTTAGCACACCATGAAGGAGTTGTAGGCTGTGGGAGAGAGTAAGAACGATTTATAGACCATGATGCTGAAGCACAAGAATGGGGGTGACCTTGATCAAGGACATGCATACGTAGAAATGGCCAAGAACTGGACCCACCTACACTTCTGTAATTGATGGTCTGGTGCAGATCTGCAGTGTCTCCATGAGTGAGCATCCTCCCTGGCCAGACAGAAGGCTTCCAGCAGTTTCCACCCACAGATTATTTAAGCAGTGCTGTAAGATGCTCTTGAATTTCAAACAGGCTCCTTTTTTAGAAGCGGCATCACACTGTACATTTGGCAGGCATGGATTCATTTCTCGGTTTCTACACGCTCGGGGCCTATTGATGATATTCTTCCATAGGCACAGTTAACACAGCCTTGACAAGCCTTGACTTCCCAGGCCAGAAATGTACCAGGCACAGAACTGGGAAGACCAAGGTATGAGAAGCAGGTGGGGGGCGGGGAGGGGGGTCTGAAGTCCCTAGTTAAGATGGCTGCTGTGACTTGGTTCCCAGTTTGAGGTGAATGCTATGATTTTTACACTGGGGATTGAATGTGATTCTTTCCACCCTAGGCTAGATGATGAGGAGTTTGGAGGCAGGCAGTAACGAAGCCACCTGTGAGTCCTGAGCTCAGGGCAGAATGCGGTCAGCTCACTCATTTCCCCTCTGCCTGCACAGCAAGGCATGAGAACTAAGCTCAGTATGAGGGCAAGGTCTGGCTTTAAAATGTTGGAGTGAGGGCTGGAGAGATGGCTCAGTGGTTAAGAGCACTGCCTGCTCTTCCAGAGGTCCTGAGTTCAATTCCCAGTAACCCATCTGTAATGGGATCTTGTATGTCTGAAGACAGCTACAGTGTACTCATATACATAAAATAAATAAATCTTTAAAAAAAATAAAATGTTGGAGTGAAGATTACCAAGTGAAGACTGTAGTTGGCCTGAGTTACACGTGCCTGTTTGGGACTTAGCAGATCTGTGAGTTCTCAGTCAAAAAGCTACTCCCTGGAAAGGAGCATCCAGTTCCAAGTCTTGAAGGCTGCTAAGGACCAATTTCCAGGATCATGCAGACTCCATATTTATGCACCATGTGAAGAACTTGAGGCCAGTGCAGAGCCCATTCAGTCTTCCAGCCCTGTTTGTCATTTGCAGGCTAGCTTCCTTCTGTCTGGAACTTGAAGGAGCTGGGTCATAGACTTGGCTTCTGCTGAAGGCCTCATGATCCCATGGACAGCTAATCCTTTGGTCCTGACTCTTAAACATGAGAATCTCCCATGATTCAAAGGGGGGGCCTAATGAAATGGGAAGCATAGAGATTTTTCAGCTTTGTGGGTTCACATTTCAATCCCACGGGGTCGGGCCTGACTTGATTTCTCTTTTGTCCTTTTCTTAGTTGAATGAGGATTATCCTGGGCCTAGGCGATCTATTTCAAAACTTACTTTAATTGAGGTAGGGGGTGGGACATAGCCTTTTATTATTCTGAACCCTTTGCCTCGTGGTAGGCTTAGGCAGCGCTTCTCTGGCTATCCCTTGTTTTGGCCTTCTCTCTCGGGAAGATTTTTAAAAAATGTGTGTGTGTGTGTGTGTGTGTGTGTGTGTGTGCAGGCACACACGTGTGCAAGTGCCTGCAGAGCTAAGAGGGTGTTGGGTCAGCGGAAGCTGGAGTTACATAGGTGGTCTGGTCGTGAGCTAGCATGGGTGCTGGGAACCAAACTCTGGTCCACTGTAAGAGCAGCGAGCAGTCTTAATGGCTGAGCTATCTCTGCTGCCGCCTTGCTCCCCTCTTGGTCATTTTTACCTTCCCTTCCCTCTCTTTGCTTATGGAATATCCGTCTCGTCCAAGGTTTTATTGATATCTCCTTTCTCGATTCCGTTCTCCGTGTGCAAAGCTTGGCAGGGTAGCCTTCCTTGTGAAATGCTTATTAGAGACATCCTCTAATCCCAGGCCTTCTCCAGTGGACAGATCCTACCCCTCTCACCCTTGCCTGTGCCGTGTGTCCTTGCAGGCCTCCACCTTTCCTGGAAATTTGCCGTCCCAAACCCTGACACACTGGCCGCCTCTGATAGTTTGGCTTCTAATACAGATGATTTCTAGGCAACTCTGCCCACTTGCACACTGCCTTGGCATCCCTCAGCCACTCTTGGTGCTGCTTCCAGAAAGTTTCCCCACAGCAGGAAGTTTCAGAATGTCCCATCAAGAAGGTATACGCAGGCTGGAGGCGTGACTCACTGGTTGAAAGCACTGGCTGCTCTTCCAGAGGTTCTGAGTTCCATTCCCAGCAACCACATGGTGGCTCACAACCATCTGTAATGGGATCTGATGCTCTCTTCTGGTGTGTCTGAAGAGAGCAACAGTATACTGATATACATAAAAAATAATCAAATCTTAAATTAAAAAAAACAACAACAAAAACCCTCGAGAGAGAGAGAGAGAGAGAGAGAGAGAGAGAGAGAGAGAGAGAGAGAGAGGGAGAGACCCTTCACCTCAAAGAGAAGGAAAGCAACTTGCCTGAAACCACACAGGAAGGTAGAAGTGAGTCAGGACAGACCCCTAACCTCCTCCCAGACCCTTTGCTTTCTCTTACTGGAGATGATTCTTATACAAGAACCAGCCAGGTCTACCCAATGATGCCCTCTCAGGCGAGATCTGTAGCTTTCAGTTCTGGAGCACTAACCATACACTACACACCATGCAAAGCACTTGTATGTGCAGCTCATCTGAGCCCCATCAGGTACCCTCTTGGTCATAAGATGGAATTAAACTCCGATGAAGGACTTGGGGGTGACTGTGTTGGCTAGGTCCAGCTCCTGAGAACCCACTGTGGGCATGTGTCCCCAACTCCATATCCTGTGATGCTATGTGGCTTCCTGAAATCAGGTTCAGTGCTAGGATTTTATTTATACCTTGAAAGCTGCCTGATGCTGCCATATGGGGCTTTTCTCCATCCCTCTCCTACAGAAGAATCCAGTTTGCTTATCCCTGGGCTTCTGTGCAAGCTAGCTGACTCACGATCAGGGACTCACAAGGAAGTCTGGCTTCAAAGAATGAATTCTTAACCCACTGAACCCTGCTGGTCAACAGGCCAAGGTCTCAGTGGCTTGCTCTCCTTCTGGGCTGGAAGTGGAGACAACTGGTACATGGAGCCAGGCAGGAAGCAAGGGACCATACCTGATAGGGGAGAGGAGTGATGTCCCTCCCAGTCTCTGGATCTCGCCTCCCTAAGTTCACCTAAGTAGTTTTACGTCACCTGCTGCTTTCAGTTTCCTAAGCCCATTCCTAACTCAAGGTCATTGTTCCTTCCAGTAGCTTAAGTGCCTCCCACAGACAGAGCAGAACTTGGCTCTTACTGCCTGGTGCCTTTGTTCTTTCTTGGTCAGTCCATCCAAATTAGTACCTGGTAGTCTCTGATGTCTCCTCAGTTTACTGTCATAACCTTCTCCCTGCCTGGCTGTGGAACATGCGGATATTTGCCCTTTGCCCTTTTCCATCGTGGAGTGAAGCCATGTGGGCTCTGGACCTGTGTGTAGCATGTAGGAGAGGCAGGAATTAAACAGGGACAGGGTGGCAGGTTGCTCCCCCGCGGCCTCTTCAGTCCTGACTTAGGCACAGGCTGATGGCTCAGGCATTCAATACCTGGGAGGCAAAGGGTGTTTCTGACTCCATGGCTCAAGTCCAGAACCATGGATCTGCTGGCCACAGCCGCATCTGCCAATCACAAACAGTTTATCTAACATTTTTAAAAGGAACCTCTAGCCCCAAGAACTAATAGCACTGCCCAGTGTGGGCTGCAAATGTGTTGGTGTCATTTAAAGTGGTTATTAAGGGGATGTTTGGGGATGGTTAATGTGGAAGGGTCAGCAAACAATGGGAATAGAGCTGTCGAAGCCCGGATGTGAACCTGGAGGGCCCATGGGTGCTACTGGGTATTTTTTTTCTTAGTCATGCCTGCCAGTAAACACATAATCACACGTATGACCCTATACTCCTCCCAACCCTCTGCTTTTGTTGCAAAAGCATGATATACTTATCACAGAAAAGCACAGTTGTGTAAACAAGGGAAAAGGATAATTAAATCCCCTGTCATCCTACCTCTGGGGTAAAAATTGTGAATAATTTGGTCACTATCCCTTGACAGTGTTTTTTTTTCCTCTCCCTTACTAATTAACAACTATGCACTGTGAAAGCTATATTTGCAAAGACTTTACCTCCCAAGGACACCATTCCCTGCTATGAAATACTCTGTAGCATAGTTGCCATGAGGAGCTGGAAGGATTTAACAGTTAGACTAGGCTGTCCTTTACTCATCCCTGACTGCTAGGTGTAAACGCCATTTCCAGCCGGGGTTGTCACAGGCCTGTTAGGACTGAAGCTGCTGAGTTTGGCACTGTGATCGATCGTTCTTGTGGTCATTAGTTCCAGGTGGTGTAGACTCACTCCTGTGGGTCAACTCCTGCATTCTCCACACGACACATACTGAAACCCTGGAAGAGATTTCCTCTCCAGGAAGGGATTTCTCACTGAAACTCGTGGGTGATCTCTCTGCCCATCTCACTGAAAGGCCAGCAAAGCTGTCTCCTTGTGCCAGCCTCTGCAACCCTCCTTCTTGTGGCACTTGGGTGCGTTGGTGAATCTCACCTCTCCAGCTCTGAGAGGGCACATCTTTGTTTCTGTGTGGAGGAAGGGTGGAAGGAAACCCGGGTATTAGTCAGGCCTGCCTGCCTATGGAGAGCTCCCAGGAAGCCCCACGCAGCTCAGCGCTTGTTTTCAGAGCTTCAAGAGCCTCATGTACAAAACCTGCACAAGGACTTTCATTCTTTTTAATTCACGGTCTACTCAAATCCGGGAAGAATTCATTTTAGTTAATCACATCTTCAAAGACCTTATTTTCAAATCAGGTCATATATGAGGTCCAAGAAGACATGGGTGAGGAAAAAAGCATTAATCTCATGTTGGATCAATGTTTAAAGCATGTTGAAAAGCCATGCTAAGAATCTATTCTGAAGGCAAAAACAATCGTGAAGGTTTTGAGGAAGGGACAGCAGGGTCAGACATAAGCTCCTCTGTGGGACTGTTTTCATGTTCTTTCTCTCTTGATTCAGCCCTCTTGGCTTTCTCACTTTACTATGTAAGGAGAGAGGGGCAGGCCTCCTGGCAGAGCCTTTTCAGAGACTGGCAGATTTTCCTCTCTGCCTGCCCTAGGCTGATGAGTATGGAGCGTGAAACTATTCCAGGCTGATCCGCCAGTCACAATGAAGCTGCTGAGAGCTCAAAACACCAACTGGGTTGGAATAGGGGTGCCCCATCGCCAGGCTGGGGATGCAGGCTTATTTCCCAATGTGCCATTTGTGTCTGCTTTCTTTACGTTCAGAATCCCTTTGCTGAGTTGGCCCTATGCAGGTCTAGCTGGTCCACCCTTGCAAACCTTTCTGTGGAAACTTGCGGCTATGGGACAGGGCCCTGTCTGCAGGAGGTACTGGTCTCAGCTGACCTTCAGGGAAGAGCTAGGTGCTGGGGCAGGGTCCCACAGCAGCCCAATGCAGGGACAAAAGTCTGTTGCTCTAAGCGGTGGGAGTCTGGGCACTGTAAGTCAGATCTGAGGCAGGACTGTGTGGAAGTGGGTTTAGTTGAGGCACAGTTGGCCTCATTGGGTGTAGGAAGACCTGGAGCTTCTGTTAATTTTCAGGAGGAAAACTCAAGCAACATTGGAATTCTTCTCTTTGGTCCTGGCTGGGTTGATGCATTCAGATTTGGGCTGAAGGAAGCAGCAGATGAAGGAAACCGTGATGAAGAGAGGGAAGTTTGGCACCCAAAGTCAAGGGGTTGGCTCTGCTGCCCCCTGCTAGCTGGGTGTGAGGTTATTCCTTGACCTTCCTGAAGGAGAGTAATTCCTACCCCTCATAAGGTTTCAGAAACACAAGCCAAGGGGATTTATATAAAAATGGGTGAGGTTAAAGTTTGTCGGTAGGTTTGGGAAATGCAGTCTTTTACTTACTATTACGTGGCAGCAGGAGTATTGAACTGAATACACATGAGCACACACATGTGTGCGTGCACACACATACACACCCACACATGTGCACACACACAACTTAAAAGAGAAATGAGTACTATATTCAGATCAACAATTGAAGTTGTTTATGGATGGTCTCATATAACCAGCACAACAGTAATTACTACTATGAGGAGCTAGAGAGACAGTTCAGTGGTTAAGCAAATACTGCTCTTACAGAGGGCCTCAGTTTGGTTCCTATCATCTACAAAGGTGTGCCCTCTTCTGGCCTCTGTGGGCACTGCATTCATGTTCTCTCTCTCTCTCTCTCTCTCTCTCTCTCTCTCTCTCTCTCACACACACACACACACACACACACACACACACTTAAGAGAAATAAGCACTGCCCTTATCTCTGTTCCACAGTCAAGTAAGTCAGATGTTTGCTGAAGCCTAGTGCGCAAGTGCAAAGGTCAGATTCAGGTCCATGAGCTCCATTCTGAGTCTACACCACCTCCCTCAGTGAGCGCTGGAGTGACTGAGTGCCAGAGAAATCCAATAGGATCCACAGACAAAGTGACTTCTAGTAATAGTTCAGAGAATGTCCTGAGTGGCTGGGGTACGGGGATGCACCTGAGTAGAGAGAGGATCTGTGTTTAGTCAAGAGGAAGCATCAGAGTGTCATAAAAGAGATGTTTACTTAAGGAGGGGCCAGGCTATGGCTCTAAGGAGCATGAAGGGGTGGGGTTGGACAGGGGCTGAGCCATAGGAGGATAGGATGGGTCAGGGGAGAAGGAGACAACAGCTGGGGTGAAAGCAGGGTGAACCTATTCTAAGAAGCAATGCGGGCTTGAATCACACCCCACTGCCACCAGCTGGCCCTTGCCATCCTGTGGGGTGAGAAAGGCTGAGTGAGGGAAGGTCCGAGCCTGTGCACCGAATGGTGGCAGGGTAGTGGGAGCCTGGCATGCTGAGAATATGGACATGCATATGCAGAGGTACTTGGGGAGGCCAGAGGAGGGCGATAGATCCTCTGGAGCTGGACTTAGAGGAGGTTGTGAGCCACCTGATTTGAGTGCTGGTATCTGAACTCAGGTGCTCTGCAGAACACCTCTCATGCTGAGCCGTCTCTCCAGCCCCCAAACGAGTCTTTCTTGACTGAGGAAAACAGACATTGTGTTGAAGAGGAGCCTGTGTTATAGGGTGTGACCTGCTCCCTTTCAGGAGCTACTTGCTCTGTTTCCTGGACAAGCTCCTGGAGATTTCAGAATCTCCAGTGTTCTGGCTTAAAGACGAATAAGAGTGATGTCCTCATCACAAACTGTGTCTAATAATGGGGTCACCACACAGTACACTCCATCACCGTGAACAGTGCACAATCATCACGAGAGAAGGTGCTCACCACACAGTCGAAGATGATGCTGTTACTCCTGGGTCCAGGTCCAGGTGAAGGGTGATGTGGGAATGCTCAGACAGCGATCATGTCCTCTACAACATCTCTCCAAGCTGAGCTCGTTTCATTACCAGGCACTTGGTACTATTTACCTCCTTCCTGTTAGCTCATCTCCCTCAGTTCCTGCAAGAAACTCACTCCCCGTGAAGTGAGAATCCTCATGTGCTTTTGTCTTTTTTCCCCCTCGTGTCGGGAACCGCAGCTCTGCCAGCATGTGGGTCTGCAGTGTAAGGCCCTGCCAGAATGTGGCTGTACTGTTGTTCCTCCGGAGGCAGCTGGAGAGCGGTGTTCTGTGCAAGTCAGTGGGTTTTTAGGATTGTCTATTGTCCCCAACCCACCTCCATTTCCAGTCGAGCTTTGAGGTGGGATGATGGCTTCTCTACTGCTGTGTTATGTGTGTTCAGTCAGTGAGCTGCATATGATACAGTGAGATGGTGGCTAATCCTATCCCTTCTACGTTGGAGGAGACCAGAGGCATAGGAAAGAAAAGGAAAACCTATACACAGCTCTTGGACTTGCTTATGGGAGCTAACAATTCACTGGGTGCTACGTCTTCATCTGTGCATTCGGTGGGCTCTGCCAGGCCTGGCTGGGGCTTTGGGTGCCCTGTTATTTCCCCCCTCAAGAACACAGTCCCTAACTGAGTGTTTTGAAATCTGTGCCTCTTTGAAATGAAGTTGGAGTAAGGGGAAAAGCTGGTGCATTTTCCAAGAAGGAACTGAGCCAGGAGGAACAAACCCCATCTTATAGCCCAGGTTAAAAAGAACCAGGAATGAACCGCAAGCGTAGTTGACTTTGGCCCTGAGATCTATAGGGGAAACCAGGGAGCAAAAATAACAAGGAATCTGCGGTGCGAGCAGTATTTGCCTGGGAGTGCTCCTAGCCGTGGGCGTGGATGAGCACTCCAGTAGGGGTCCTGTCCCATCTGCTCTGCAGGCCAAGATTTGGGGTTGGAAATATACTCACGCAGCTGGTTCTGCTTGGCAAAGGAAGGCATGGAAATACTGTTTCTTGGTAACCCATCACTCACCTGTGCCCCTCCGGAGCTGGAGGCAGAATAAACTAGAGGGGAGGGGCTGCCAAAACCAAACTAGGGCACCCATCATTCATTGCTAAGTCCAGGGTCAAGGCTAGTGTGGGTACCCACAGCCCGAGGAGGGAGCAGCAGGAGACCTTCAGTCTTCAAGGGTCACTCATTCATTTGTCTTTGTCTGTTGAGTAGGTACTAGGTGTCACACCAACAGTGGCAGGGTTTCTCTCATCTCGAAAGTTATTCTTGGGGATAGGGAACACAAACACAAGAATAAAGAAGTTTCCTGTCGACAAGTGTTAGGTACCGTGGGGCAAGTAGAGTAAGGAGGTCAAGAGGGGTTGAGGCAACTTCAGATGAAGGGTTCTACAGAGAAAGCATCGGTGATGCAGAGAGCTCTCCCTCTGCAGGGCAGTCTGGTCTATGCTTGGAGCAGCCAATGCAGAGGCCTGCAGCAATGTTAGCCTGGTCCAGTGGTCGCAAACTCAGTATCATGGAAGCCTAGGGCACTACAGCTCATGGCTGGTTCTTAGTTGGTCTGCTGTCACCCTGCCTGTCCTGTTCACCTCAGATCGCCATCTCTCTGAGGAGTAGGCAGGGCCACTTAGGTTTGCTTGGAGGATCAGCACAGATGTCATGCCTAGTACACGACTCTTGCTTCTTGCTCCCTCCACCCCTGAGCATCATCCCACTCTGCCGTTCAGACTCGTGCTGGCTTCCAAGTGAGTCCACTTCTCCTCCTGTCACCACCTGCACCCTGATTCAGACCACCAGACCATGTCAGGATGCGCTTTAAAGGGGTTTAGTTTATGTGTGTGAGTGTTTTTGTCTCCATGTATATCTGTGTAGTGTGTGTGTGTGTGTGTGTGTGAGTGTGTGTGTGTGTTTGTGTATGTGTGTGTGTGTGTGTGTGTGTGTTTGTGTGGTGTGTGTGTGTGAGTGTGTGTGAGTGTGTGTGTGTGAGTGTGTATATGTGTGTGAGTGTGTGTGTGTGTGTGTGTGTGAGTGTGTGTGTGTGTGTGTATGTGTGGGTGTGTGTGTGTGTGTGTGTGTGTGTGTGTGAGTGTGTGTATGTGTGTGTGTGTGTGTGTGTGAATGTGTGTGTGACTCTGTGTGTGTGTGTGTGTGTGTGTGTGTGTGTGTGGTGTCTGAGGAGGTGAGAAGAGGGTATTGGATCCCCCGGAACTAGAGTTACAGATGCTCATGGACAACTATATGAGTGTATGGAATTGACCTCGGACCTTCAGCAAGAGTAACAAGTACTCTAAACTGCCAAGCCATCTCTCTAGCTCCATAAGAATCCTCTAAAGCCTTGAGTCAGATAGAGCAGTGCCCTCCCATAATCTAACACTCAAGAGGTAGAGGCAGGAGGATCATAAGCTTGTGGCTGTGTAGTCAGTTCCAGACCAGCCTGAATAACTTAGCAAGATCTTGTCTTGGGGGAGAAAAACCAACCTGGCTGGAGACTATAGTAAAGTGCTTTTCAAAGGCCAAGCATAGTTAAAAATATGTGTGTCAGGGTTGGAGTCATGGCTCAGCAGTTAAGAGTGCTAGGTGCTCTTGCAAAGAACCTTGGTGGTTCCTATCACCCACATGCTGATTCACAATCATCTGTAGCTTCAATGCCAGGGTATCCAACATCCTCTTCTAACCTGAGGGTACCAGACACACATATGGCACACATGCATACACATAGGCAAGCATACATACACATAAAAATAAAACACATAGATCATAAAATAGCTATAAGTACACGCAAACGTAAATGAATGAGTAATCTCCAATCTATCATCTTACACACGCAAGCGCATGCACATGTGCACGTGCACACACACACACACACCTTCACACACCTCCCTGAAGTGTCCCATGACTCTCCAGTATTCTCACGATAAGACCCACATCTCTGTGATGACATGGTGACATGGCGACATGGCGAGCTTTCCCCAGCAGGTCCCAGCTTCCTGCCTGCTTCTTGAGTTCTTTCCCTTCGCTTTTCATGCTCTGCTACCTCACGCTTTCTTGCATCCCTCTGATAGACTTTACTGACGTTAGCCTCAGGGCCTTCGCCCAGCCATAATGGCTCATACCTATCCTTCATACGCACTGCTCCCGCTAACATAGCTGCCACCTTCCTCTACACCAAGATGTCTGCACAGGGCCTTTTCGTGACTTGTTCTCATTAGCATGGCACCCTTGTATACCTGTGATGAGTCCTTCCTGCATTCCACCGTAAGCTGCTAATGGCAGGCACCCATCACGTTCCCTCAGCTGTCCTTGGTGCAGATTCACAGCAAGTATACCCAGCTTGACTGAAATGGAAGACCATTTGTGTTCTCTCTTCCAGTCTCTGCCTATCAAGATGGTGATTGATATCCGGAGCTCAGAAACGCATAGCAAACAGGAATGCTGGCAGATGAACAACCTGCCAAGAAAGCAAGTCCTCCCTCCACTATCAGAACACGGCTGTTTCCTTTGGCTGAAAGGAGCCGAAAGCCTTATGTACACAGGGAAATGGGGGGTAGACCCGTAGAGTGGAGGCAGGACCAGGGGTGAGGCTCACACAACGACCAAATGAAGGGGCTTTGTGCAAGGCCTAGGGAGGGACCCTGCCTCTCTCGGCAGCCGGGAACCTGGAACATTCTGTGTCAACGTGGAAGTGAATGAATCGAGTTCTGTCATATGCTGTGCCTGGAAAAACACCGGCACTGTCCTCGCGTAGTCTCTGAAAGCAGAGCTTGAATTTAGCGAGCTGCTCTGTGACAGCCGCTAAGGAAGAAACGTTCGGAGTCTTGCCAAGTAGCACAGAAGTGGTTTTGGTGGTTTCTGGATAGGGGCTGGAATGCATGCACGCCACAGCATGAGTTGCATGTAGAGGTCAGAGGACACCCTGAGGGAGCTGATTCTTTCCCTTTTTCATGTGAGTCCTGGGATGGATCTCAGGCGATTGGGCTTGGTGGCAGGCGTCTTTGCCTGCTGAGGCAATCTGGCAGCACAACTTTTACTTTCTTGAGGCCACGTGTCCATTTGGAGATTCAACAGAACAATGAACCCTTCCTTTCCTCTGTCCCTCCCCGCCCCACGGTGTGCATCGAATCCCCCTCGCCACCAGATGGCTGGAAGGCCAGAGCCTTCAGTAGTTAAAAGCCCACTCAGTGGTGTGGAGGGAAGCTGAGCTGAAAGAAATCGGTAAGAGACAAAGACATCAAGTGTATGGATGGATTCAAGGTCCCGTGAATGAACTGGAAGTAACATGTTGGAGTCACAAACCTCACAAGCTCTCCACCTGCAGAACGACAGTACAGGATGAACTCACAGGTCAAGTGAAATGAGGCAGAGTCAGTAGGGTGGCATCAGGGCACCCTCGGCACCCTGCATATTCTGCATCCACGTATAACGCTCACTCCAGTTCATAAAACACACCCTTGACCTCTCAGCCTGTGAGCTTCCTTCCAGTCCTGGGAGGGAGGGTCCGCTCAGTGAATATTTACCATCGATAAGAACACATGAATTGCTCCCAGCTGGCTTGCTTTATTCTGTCTTTTTCTCTTAAGCTTTCATCCCAAATGAAGTTGGTTCTTTAGTTTTGTTTTTATTTATCTATCATCTATCTATCTACCATTCATCTAGCTAGCGAGCTACCACCTATCAGCTATCTCTCTAGCTATTGTTTGTGCATGTGTGCATTACACATGTGCGCGTGTATGCGTATGTGGAAACCAAAGGAAGACATCAGGTATCTCGTCCTATCGCCCACTTCCTTAGGCAGGGTCACTCACTGAATCTGGAACTGGCTCGATGGCCAGCAAGCTTCAGTGATCCTTCTACCTCTGCTCACCACAGCACTGGGATTATGGGTACACACTGTGCTCAGCTTTTGATGTAGGTTCTGGGGATTCAAGCTCAGGTCCTCTAGCTTCTGTAGCAAGCACTCTTAACCACTGAGCCATCTCCCTAGCCATAGTCTTGATTCATTAAAGAAATATTTGCCTAGAGATAGACCAGTGGGTACAGATGTCTGCTGTACAAGCTTGATGACCTAGGTGCAGTCTCTGGGGCCCGTGTATATTAGTCAGCTTTCTATTGCTGTGACAAAAACATATGAGCAGAGGTGACTAAGGAAGAGAGAGTTTGCTTATAGAATCAGAAGTACAGAGTATATCATGGTAGGGTGGAGGCACGGCAGCATGGTAGACAGGTCGCAGGTGCAGGGTGTTTAATGGCAAACACATGGTAGAAAGAGTGAACTTGGAGTAGGGTAAGGCTATATACTCTCAAAGCTCGACCCCCATGGCATACTTCCTTCATCAGGGTCTTGCCTTTTTTTTTTTTTTTTTTTTTTTTTCCGGGCTGGGGACCAACCCAGGACCTTGCGCTTCTAGGTAAGCGCCACCACTGAGCCAAATCCCCAACCCGGGTCTTGCCTCTTAAATCTCCCCAAACAGTGCCACCAACTGGAGACCAAGTGCTCAAATGGCTGAGATTATAGGGGATATTTGTTATTTAAGCCACCACACACTGTGTGAATTTGGATCAGAAGAGCTGATTCTACAAAATTGCCCTCTGACATTCACATACCATGACATACATACATATACACAGACACAGACACAGACACAGACACACACACACACACACACACACACACAGATACACACACACAGACACACAGATACACACACACACAGACACACACACAGATACACACAGAGAGACAGACACACAGATACATACACATACACACACACAGACACACACACACACAGATACACACACAGACAGACACACAGATACACACACAGACACACAGATACACACACATACACACAGACACACACACACACACACACACACACACACACAGACACACACACACACACATACACACACACAGACACACACACACACAGATACACACACACACACACAGATACACACACAGACACACAGATACACACACATACACACAGACACACACAGACACACACACAGATACACACACAGACAGACAGACAGACACACACACACACACACACATTTACAGAATACCTTTTCACCTTCTAGTTGGCTTTAATAATCCTTTAGGCATAAAATACACTGAGTTGAAGATTCTTCTGGGGTCTGTCATACCTGGGTTAAAGTTTCAATTCTGTGACTTGGGAATGAGACAGCTCGGCTTGCTCCCTGTAGAACAGTCAGAGAGTTAGCTCTGGTCATGTGCTTAGGACATGTAGTACAGCCCCAAGCACATAATCCGTGCATGCTGCTTTAACAAATGCCATCTCTTTAATTATTAACTGATCCTCCTGCCACATAGGCCATTGGTTCGGTGCCATGTCTTCAGTTTCTAGACCCACGGTTCTGAACCTCAGAAGCTAATCTTTGCTGTCTATACAGCAGGTAAGTGAGGCCTTGGAACAGCCCCACAGTGCTCCACTGTGGTTATATTTAAGGACAGAGGACATATTGACTTTCTCTTCCTTTCTACTTGTCATTAATGAGCTCGTTATGTTTATTTTGTGATTGAAACATACTATATAGGGTAAATTATTATAATAAAATGTGTTTGTTTGACTTCAATAATTCAGAGGTAAGAGACAAGTTGGGTTGTTTTGTTTTGATTTTTACTGTCTCTGAGCAGTAGAAATCCTTCCAGGAGACTGGGATAACCCAGTTTGTCGGAAAGACACATTGTAAGTAGACATGTGTGGTGTGGGTCAGATGTAGAGTAGAGTGACCTGAACACTGGTTTTGTACCCCAGATCCAACCCTGTGACTGTTCCTGATATCCAATGCCCAACTTTGAGAAAATGACTCAACCTTTAAGGTCTGTTTTCCTTATCAGTGAAGCAGGAGAGACAAATGGAAAGGTTTGTCCTGCGGCTAGTTAGAGAATCCAGATTAAATGTTTCCCACGGAAGAGTTAGTAGTGTTCAACATGTTCCCTTCCCCTTTTTCATGTAGAGTCAGAGACAACTTTGTTCTTTATGCTTTGTGTGTACATGGTGTGTGTGTGGCTGTGTGTGTGTGGCTGTGTGCATGGTGTGTGTGTGTGTGTGTGTGTGTGTGTGTGTGTCTGCTTTGATGAGTAATCCCTATCTCAAGCCAACTAATGACCACCAAAGTGGATCTCTTGAGCCCCAAAGCCTGATGACAAACTGCTTCTCCCTTAGTTATTTGCATCTCAGCACCAACACATGCCTGGTCATTCAGATCAAAGTGCCCTGCTGTCTCCCTCACCCCTGGTCAGCTGCTGATATGTCTGAGTATCCATCCCGCTTCCCATAGTCGCTGCCGTCACTCCAGACTACACTGACTTCCCTACTCCCCTCAGAGGTGTCTCTGCCTGTATCTCCTGCTCAGGACCCCAGTAGCCAGAGCATTGACAGGCGTGTGAGATGGGCCACCATCTCACTCAGAACCCTGCATTACTTCCTACAGGCACTACGGTTTACTGCCCTTTAGCTGTGTGTCCTAGGTTGATAAGCCTGCTTTCTCAAAGGCCAGATAGTAAGCATGCTAGGTTTTGACATCCTCAGCAGGAGTCTGCCATACGGTCACCTCCATCCTCTCCACCTCTGCACCTTCCTCCTTCCAAACTTTTAAAACTGGAAATGGTTCTTCTTAGCTGACGGATTAACAAAACCACATTGAGGGCTAGATCTTGCCCAGGCCACTTGGCTGACCCTTGCTCCTAAAAGATAGCCCTCTGCCTGGCTTACCCTGTCTTCTGTCTTTGACCATTTTGACACCATTTTTTAGAGCCTGTGCACTACCATTCCCCCTGCCCAGACCCCCCTTCCCTCAGGTCTCCCGTGGCTTTCGTGCCGCTCTGTTTAAGTCTCTGCTTGCAGGTAGCCTCTTTGAGAAGCCCCTCTTGAGCGCTCCACCCTTACTCTGGCATGCTCGCCCTAGCTGGCTAGCTTGTCCTCGTCGGCCTTCCCATACCTTCACCAGCATGTCGCTCTGTCTGCCATTAGCAACCCTGAAACTTCAGCTTATAGAAGATAGGTGCTGCTTTTGCCTGTTGTGTCACTGTTTCTCCCGAGCAACTAGAATAGTTCCTGATATTCACTGGTCAATGAAGAGATGTGAACTCAGTTAGCAGGATCCTGCTTGGCAGCAGGTTGATTTCAGCCTCAACGGTGCCTCTTTACTATCTGTAACATCTTCAGCATTGTGGGCTCTGCCTAGGTGAGGAAGATTCTGCACCGGCAGTTCCTGCAGATGGCAAGACCTCTGCTTGATTGCTCTTTGGCCTAAAGCTTTGTGCACGTGTGCAGAGCACTCTTGGGGGAAGGGCCCCAGGGAACCAGCCAGACTTTGAAGCGGGGGTTAGGGGGTAGCTTTTTTGAGAAAGCTGATGTCATTGGAACATCTTAGCTGATAAGTGCTTCAGGGAGCCAGTTCCAGCGTCTCTGGAAGAGGTAGGCATGCTGTTTCTGGAGCCAGAGGAGTGCGGAGATAAACAGCAGTGTTTCCTGGATTGAATAGCCAACAAGCTACACCACTAAGCTGGAAGGCCAGAAGGAGGTGCTTATCAGGTCTAGGTGCGTCACGGTGGAAAAAGCTGATCATTCTAGAAGCTGCGTCAGGAAGCATGGTGCCTCCTAACTCCAGGCACGGATCCTGGGGAGCCTCCTTCTAGGGGCCTCTCAAGGGATGACGCATCTGGAGCAAGCAGGTGTACCCTCTTCCTACCCTGCCTGTCTGTGGGTCAGAAGCCCTGGGAGAAACGGGCTTAGATCAGGACTTCCTATAGAAATTGCAGGAGTACCTGCATGTGTACCCCAGGGGTATTTGGTACCCCACTTGATGCAGTTGTAAATCTAAGTGAGAGGAGGAACCTGAGCTGAACAGTCAGAGCACACAGAGTCAGGCAGAAAGCCAAACCCTATACTGGCTCATTCCCCAAGCAGGGACTAGATCAACCTTGGCACCAGAGCCCAGTCAGGTCATGCAAAGGCACAGACATCTGCACTCAGGATAAAACCGTGTCTGACCCTGGGTACAGAAGAGTTATCTGCTGGGTAGATTTGGGATCCTACAGCATACATCTAGCTCTAATTTATTAATTTATATAGTATTAATAATGATTAATTATTATAATATATCGATCATGCTATGTTAATATATTGTTACTAGACAGTTACGTGATATGAGAGGAAATAGAACAAGAGCCCAGGAGCTCAAGTCAGGAAATTCAAGGTCTTGCACCTAACCTTAGCTCTGCACTGGGACCTCCAAGGCCAGTTAGCTGGCCTTCTTGAACTTTGGAGTTTTCGCTTACACAGTTTCATAGATGGACATCATCATCTTCCTGACTTACTAGGATCAGATGAGTGAATAATGTCCTTGTGAGGCCCAAAACACTTCAGCCACATGTGACTCGAGTCTTCACTCAGTTGTATAAAGCAGAGCGACAATAGACACCCGCACATGTGCCAGACCTGTATCACATGTGTGCCTGTGTGCTCTTCTGTAGCCTCCAGAGAGGCTTTGTAGAATCCCCATGTGCAGGTGAAGCTGCAGGCCACAGCCTTGCTGACGAGCTTGCCCCATGCCCTACAGCACTCAAGGGCCTCCAATCCAGATCTCCAGGCTCTCAGCCCAGCCCCAGGGCTTCCTCTGAAAGATAATAGCCCACCTGTCCTGGGAAAGCAGACTCATTTCTCTCCTTCTCTAGAGAAAGTCTCTCAGTCCTAGTGAACTGCAGAGAGTTCCAGCGATGTTTACCAACTCCAAGCTAAGAGATCCAGCTGGGACAGCGACACCCGCCACCCCCAATTCTGGGAATAGAGGAGATTCTACGAAATGGGTCTCCCCCCACATCTCTGAGGGCAGGCATGTGTGGCTGGAGCCTCCACATCTAGCTCAGGCCTCCCTAAAGGCACGTGAGGTAAGTCTGGCAAGGATTTCCTTGAGAAGGCAGAGGCATGGAGGCACGCTGTGTTTCCCGAGTTCTGCCTCTAAGGAGGAAGGGATGGAAACCGGGAAGCAGGGCTTCCTCTCCCTGGCTGTTCACTGCCTTAAACTCCTCCACGCTGTTTGCTCCACTTGAATGAAGTAGAATTAGATTAGTTTGGCCAAGAGAAAGTGGTAAATGCTGGACATTGGCTTTCAGAAGCTTCAGGCGCCTTCTCAAAGGTAGACACAAAGCACACAGGAAGAGGTAAAGAGGAATTATTGGAAAAAGCATGTCTTTTGTCCTGACAAGAGCAGACAAGGAAGCATGGCCACTGTCTCAATATCTGAGAGCTGTCCTGATGCGGTCTGATTCTGTGTGGAGGGAGGAATAGTAGATGGAAAGAATAAATGGAACTGCATCCAGAAGGGCAGAGAGTGTGGGGGTGCAGTGTGTGTGTGTGTGTTGGGGGGGTGGGTAGTAAGGAGGCCTTCTCTGCAGAGTCTTTGCTAAGGCAAGGATCCAGCCAGGTAGAGAGCTCAAGTTCTGGAGTGCTCACTGCACTCTGAGCAGCCATGGTTTTGTGAGGGGTAGGGAAATGAATATTGCATTGGCCCACGGTGGGAAATAGTGCAGCATATGGTCAAGGCCAGGCATGCACGGTGGAACTTCCTCCCATAATTCCCGCATGGAATGTCAGGTCATCCTGTGCGTTTTGTCTCGGCCCTCAGCTGGAAGACCCGCCTTAGCATTTCTAATTCTGAGACTATCTGAGCGGCCCCATGATTATTCTTCCCTCCTGAGGTGACTGCTAGCTCCCACCTCCCTCCCTGAGCTGAGCAAATTCTGCCTCACTGGTTACTGGGTGCACTTTTTACTGGGTGCACTGGTAGACGAAGAGGCCGGTTGTGTTTCTCCCTCAATGCCCCTGCCCTGAAGTGCCTGCCTTACTTAGAAAGGATGGTGGTAGGAAGGAGGGAGGGAGGAAAGGAGGGAGGGAGTTTTGAAGTTTTAAGCCATCCTATGTTGGTACTGAGAACCGAACCCAGGTCCTTTGCAAGAACAGCAAGTGCCATTAACCTCTTAAGCCATCTCTCCAGGATGGGGGGCGGGGCGTGAAAATCAGTTGCTAGTCTCCTCAGAACAAATTGCTGGGAGCCACCAGGTTTCTCACTCAGTAGGTATAGAATGGTGTCTAGGAATTCACATCGGTGAGAAAAGGCTGGTGTTGGTGCTGCTGTTTGAGAACCTATTACTATTCTGAGAATCTTTGCTCTGGTAGAACCTGCAGTGTGCTTGGCTGTCCTGAGGCAGGCTAGCTCTGGGTGGCCTCCACAGGGTGGAGGAAAAGAACTTTAAGGACATTGTGCAGGTAGACACCTTATGCTAGACTCCAGGCTAGGGACACACAGAGCTGTATCGAAACTCTGGCTGTGTTTGTGAGCTTTGTGCAGACTGGCAGTTTGCTTAACACTGCCACACTCCCATGGTGATATGGTCAAAGGCTAAGAGTGCTACCTTCAAAGGTCATTATGCAGACTGAAGATGGTGATTTATTAAAAACAAAACTTAGGCCGCCTAAGAGCACACAGAGACATTCTAAGCCGTTGCTTAGCCGTTCTTGTTGTCAGGATGAGATGCGGGGAGTTTGGGACACCCCAAGCCACCTCTCATAGATGTGGGATCTGAACTGAGAGGTCCACTTTCTCCAGGAGTGCCTGTCTGTGAGACCTGCCTATCCTTCACCCCCACCCCGCCCTTTGCTAGAAGGGTAAAACTCGTCATCCGGCGAGCCATCCTTTAACTCTTGGCTTAGTCAGCACTGGCCACACATTGTGAGAGATTGGCTTTTGGCGTGACTCTGTAGGAGCCTGAGGATACAAACCAGATTGTGTATAAGACACAGGACTAGGGGAAGGGAGGCCATCAAAGGTCTGTTGTTACGGTTCTGATGGAGTACTATGGCCTCTTCCTCCGTTTGCATCCTGCGAGCCCCAAATGAGAAGTCATAATAGTAAAAGTGCAGGCAGATGTCTGTTGCAAACTCAAAACTACAGTGAGAAATGACTGCAGATGGCATCTGGTGGTTGTTCTGAGGTGGGGAGCTCTGGGAAAATATGCGCCGTGTTCTGCCCTGTGGGGAACACATCCTGAGGTATTTTCTAAAGTGGCCGCTTAAAAATCTCTACCCTGAGAGTCCTAAGGTCAAACAAATTTGAAAAGCACAGGAGCCCTGCCTTACCCACAGATCCACCTTCTGCAGTTGCAGTTGTCCACTGTCCTCTGGTTCTGGTGGTGCATGTCCGTGACTCCAGCATTCATGAACGCAAGGCAGAAGAAGAGCCTGCACTTACATAGTGAGTTACCAGGTCAGCCGGGGCTCCATGGCAAGACCCTGTATGGAAAAACAAATCAGTTGCCAGCATCAACCATGCTCTGATGGTATTACATGAAGAATCCTACGTTTTGAGAAAGGGGGCACGTCCAGATAAAAGGACGTTTACTTCAGTGTGCTACTATTCTTCTCCTCCATCACTGACCACTGCTGTTTATTTATTTATTTTTTTACAGTGGCCATGTATAAGTTTAACTTTATTATCAACATATATTATAAGGAAAATGTAGCATGTATGGGTTTGGTGCTATCTTTCATTTCAGGCATTTCCTAGGGGAGGGCACAGGGCGATAAGAAGGCTACTGAACCCCGTTCCCCATTTCTTTCATGGGATCCCAAAACCCTCACTCCCAGATAACTCTCCCTAAAGTCCTGCACAGTTAAGACCTATGGTGAGCTGTTGGTAAGCTTTTTCCTTCAGCCACCTTTGAGGAACTGGCGCTAGGAGTTCTTGATTTCTAAGACTTTGGCGCTTGGCCTTTCCCTGCTTTTTAGGACAGCCGGAGAGCTGAGAATGGCCTCACTCCTGAGACAGAGGTGACTGAGCCACGGTGAGCTGGGGCTTGCCCGGGCCACAGAGCTATTTTAAAAAAAACGCTGCCTAGGATAGGTGGTATTGCAAGGCCCGAGGATGAATCTGGGCCCTCTGATGGAATTTCTCTACGAGTGTCAATCATTAAAGACAGTGAAGGGAAAGCCACCAGACAGGGCCGCAATTCTTCGTTGCCCCAAACCCTGCAGCTGACCACATTTGTGTTGTGTGCTGTTTATGTATTGATCCTCAGTCCACATGGTGACAGTGGTATGTGCTGAAGAGAGGAAGGCCCTGAAGCCAGACGGACAAGGAACACAAGAGGGCTGGCTCTCTTTGTAGCTGTGTGACTCTGAGAAAGCTACTCAACTTGCTAAAATATTTTTATTTTTATTTTATGTGTATGAAAGTTGGCCTGTGTGTTACTGGAGCATATGTGCTCCTGGTACCTGTGGAAGACATAAGATGGCATCAAATCCTCCAAAACTGGGGTGACAGGTGGCACCCACAGGAGCCGCCATGTGAGTGCTTGGGTCCTCTGTAAATGCAGCCAATACTCTTAACCACCAGGACATCCTTTAGTCTTCAATTTATTTTTCAAAATTAATAAGTTTATTTATTTACTGTGTACGTGGTATCAAATGCATTTACCCCCTGAGCCATCTTGTTGATGGCTGCTTTCTCTCCCTGTAGAACACTTTTGTTGAGATGGAGTTTGATTATGTAGCCCTGGCTAGCATGAAACTTAGGTAGACAAGGCTAGCCCCTGCCTCCTAAGTGCTAGCATTAAAGGTATGCACTGCCACACTCAGCCTGTAAAATGTAATTTTTTTTCACTTTTAAAAATGTGTCTGTACCCAGCATTCCTTTGACAAGATGGTGGGTGGAGACAGGAGAACTCCCCAGAGGCTCACAGGCCAGCTAGCCTGGCAAATCCAGCAACAAACAAGAGCTCTCTATATATAAAGCAAGGCAGAAGACCTCTATCCTGCACCCAGGGTTGCCCTCTGACCTCCACAGGCTGCTGTGTCCCACGCATGCCTGCTCATATACACATAGCTCGCACACATGAAAACAGTTAAAAATGGATAAAGAAAAGTTGCCAGGGTAGCTGACCTGACAGGGCCTTGGCGAACATAAAAGTGGGTTGTGGTGGTTTCTTGGTGTTCATGTTCACTAGAACATGACCAGGAAGAAGTTGTGGGGAAGGATGAGCTGCGGTGAAGGCTAAGCCGACTCTGGGGAGCTGTTCTCTGGCTCTGATGTGGGAATTGAGGACTGCCTAGAAAGGCCCAGGCCAACCCAGCAGCAGTGACAGTGATCAGCCCCATTCCAGGGGCCGATGTGAAAGCCAAAGGCAGGCAGCAGCTGCACCAGAGAGGCCTCCTTTGCTAAGCAACAGCCTTGCTTCTGGGATTTCCAGGGTGGTCATGTATTGACTTTCAATCAGAAGTCTGGGACCACGTCTCTGTCTTCCTGTTTATCTTCAGCTGTGCCCTGAGGCCCAGATCCAAGTGCCAGCTCCACCTATCCCCTATGAGAAGCACCCTCTCCTGGGCTGGGAAAGGAAGAAACCCCAAGAGCAGGTTGTGTACACAGGCATGTGTGTACATATGTGTGTGTCTGTGTCTGTGTGTCTGTGTGTCTGTGCATGTCTGTGTGTGTGTCTATGCATATGTGGGTGCCCACATGTATGTGCATGAGTATGCATGTGCATGCGTGTGCATGTGTGCATGCATATGTGTGTTGTCTACCTCCTGAAGGAAAGAGTACTGGAAAGAAAGGTAACAACTAGCTTACTGGCTGCTCCATCCCAGGGGAGGTCTCCCACACCTCCACAGGCACTGGTTTCTGATTTCTCTCCACTGTGTTTGCTTAGTTGCTCAGCCACAAACTCTTTGGGCGAGAACTCATTGTGTTCCCTACAGCCAAGGCTCACAGGGCTGGGCTGGGCTTGCCCCCCAACAGTTTCAGAAAGTGTTGAACATAAGCATCCCCCTGGGAGAGATGCTGCTTCTTAAACCTCCAATCCTAATCCTTGAGGACCAGAACTGGCCAAGAATGAAAAGGCAGATCTATAATGAATATCAAATCAACAGTCATCCCTGCACTCCATCCTCTCCCCCACTTTAAACCATGGCCACAGAAAACAGAACCCAGCAACCAACACACCCCAGAGGACTCCCAGACAGCAACTCCTTTCCAAGGAGCTATTCTGAAAATCATTCAATATAAACCATGCTTGGGCTACTGGCGGTTGTAAACTGGTAACCCAGCATGCTTCAGCTATAGCTGCCCAGGCTTCCGGGCCCACACTGCCATGCCAGGGCTATGGTTTTTCCTTCGGGCCATTTCCTTTGACCTTACAGGAACCTCTGGCCCACTTGAGTGGACAGAGAAAGCTTAACTAAGTCCTTAAAGCCACTTCCCAAAGGTTGTCAACCCTAACATTTAGCTAGGTCGGAGCCCAGCGTTTCACTCCTGGCCAGTTGGGGGATGGAGGCTTGGCCACACAGTGGCCCTTCAAAGTGGGGTCAGAGGTCACCCAGAGATTGCACAATTTCAGGCCTTATCTGCCTCCTTGAAGTGATGGGCGGGGGAGGGTACTGAAGGAGCCTTGAGGCCTGAGGTGTTGAATTGAGCAAATAAATACCAGGGGTACCTAGCAACTCTGAGATTGGCTGGGAAGTATGCTGCCTGCTCTGGGGGGATTTGTCAGCCTTCAATAAGCCAAAACAAAGCCTCTACACCAGAGCTATCAAGTGAGCCTTCTCAAAACACAGACTGTGCTCAAAACAGCAGTGTTTTGAGATCTGTAGAGACACAAGACACGGGCTTACTCTCCAGCATGGCTCTCTAGCCACTGTGAAAGCAAATCAATGCCTGGGTTCTAGGTGCCCAGCGCCAGCACGGTGAGGCCGTAGAGACCTCATGAGTGTATGGATCTGACATTATATCCTGCCTGGCCCCCCTGGATGCCACTGGGACTTCCAGTCCCCCAATTCACTTGAGTTTATTTCCAGTACCTTTCTTATGACACCACAAAAGGACTTCTATTCAGGGGGTCTGGATTCCTCCAGAAAATTGGGAGATAAAATGGGGTGATTTTTAAGCTCCCTTCAGCCTCTCCATTCTGGACTCATTGGTTCTGTGTAAACTGTGCTAATGCCAAGCCAGGCACTTGAGTGTGCACTTGGATAAGATAGAGAACTTGTTCCGTGGGAAAGTATCACCCAGAGGTGATGGCGTCAACACTGACACCATTATCCAAAGAACAATGAAGCGTACCTACCCTGTCCGCAAGAGGACTACTGAACAGACCATGGCAGGAGAGAGGAATTACTGAGGACCACAGAGATGGGGTGGACAGTTGCAATGGGAAGACAGAACTGAAAGAGTTTCGCCAAGTTAACTTTGTCCCGGATCTGAAAAGTCACAACTATACCCTCGGGCAGGGCAGTGACTGGCAGGGACAGCCCTGGGCACTTACGTAGATACATGGGAACACGGAGCACGCAGCCTAGTTCAGAAGAGAAAACAGTCCAGGGCTTCTAAGTGGGCTGAGAAACACTGTCCTCCTAGAAATTCTCTGTCACTGCCTAACTTTCCACCACTGCCCGGAAAAGAGAGTCTTGGATTGAGTGGCGAGCAGGAAGTGACATCATCAGCCCTGTTGAGGAACAGGCTAGGTGGTGGCATTTAACGTGTGAGCTGGAGAGGTTTTACATTAACTTCATCTCAAGAGACAGGCAGGGACCTGAAGAAGGAGAGTCCTTTGCTGGCCCAGCGTTTTCTAGGGAGGTGTTATTTATTTCTGGGCTTGTCAGTATGGCATTCTATCTGCTCTCCTGAAAGCCTTAAAACTTACTCTCAAATCCTCCCAGTCCTAAGACCTCAGCGTTCCCCATGCCCTCAGACTGACCTTTTGAAACGAGACTCATGTCGCTCAAAGGCTGGTGGACAGGGAGAAAGCACCTCCTGTGCTTTTGGAGGTCCTCGTCCCCAGGCTGCAGAGTAAGAGTCCTCCTTCAGGGCGAATTAGCACTTCAGTCTGACTCTAGTCCTGAAAGCTGACCAGCTGTCATGCTGCATACTTCCTACGGCTTTCATTTTCAGCCTTACACATTTTCTTCCTTGGATCCGCCCCCCACACACACACAAAGAAAACTTTTTTTTTTTTTTTTTTTTTTTTTTTAGCACAGTCTCACTGTATAGCTCAGGCTTGGGTAGCGGTCACCATGTAGCCCAGGCTGGCTCCTAACTCTTTGGCAGTTGTCCTGCATCAGCCTTTCAAGTGTTGGCATTCCAGATGTGAGCCACCACACCCAGCTCCATCCCTTTCATTCTAAGATCCTGACCTTCTCCGTATCCGAAGGCTGAGGTAACTCCTTAAGCCACTTGTGGAAATGCATGCACACAGGTTACCTTCCTTGTCTCCGGGAAGGCACTTCGTTTCCTGACTGCAATGCAGCAGTCACTCAGAGATAGGAAGCCGGTCAGGCCAGCAGGCCCTCATAATATTTAGTTTTAAAAACACAGGCTGGGAGAGATCCCCTTTCTGAACCTCAGATCTGCAAGGTCCTTCTTAGCCTTGCTGTGTCTAGTCCTCAGAGGGGCCCTGTGTCATGCTCACCAGCCACAGATATCTAGGATGTCCACTGGGTACTGGGGGTTTTCCTGGTCAGGTTCAGCCTCATGTCTCCTCATATTATGCCACCAAGCTTATTTCCTCCTCCTCCTTGGATTAGCACACCGATCGTTCCTTTCCATGGTCACCCTAGACCGTGTAAAAGACAAGCATTCGAAGCCGTCTGAAGAGGCTCCCCCGCCACCCCTACCCTCACTGCACTTTTTCCTCATCATTCATTGGTCTGGCTGAAGAAGTAGGAGACCCGTTAAACTGAAGTGTGGCTTCTGGGAAACGCATTAAGCCATTCACAGCTGGACATAAATTAGTTTATCAGGCACAGAGTCTAGGCACTAGAAGAAATGCGTATCACTTCGGTGTGGGAGAGAAGGAAGCGACTCCATGGACGGGCATCTCTCTCCTATGGAGGGAGCAGTGGGATCTTTTGGGGTGCCAGGTCACCAGCTGGTTCACTCCCAGTCTTGTTCCTCTTCTTTTTTGCCTTGACGATCAAGAGCCCCAAAACCCCGACTCACTCCAGAGTGGTTCATTAGGAGAACTGGGCAAATAGACAAATTTAGAGTGAACAAGAGCACTGAGTGATGTAATGCAGGGATGGAACATTCTAGAACGCAGCATACTAAAAGCAGACCCGGGCTCTGAGGAGGCACAGCCAGGGGTGGGCAGTGTCACAGCTTGTAAGTGTCAGCCCTGAATGGAAAGGCCCAGGGTCAGAAAGCCAGGACTGGAAAAGAGGCCACCAGCTTGGAGGAAGTAGAACGCTGTCGCACCAGGTCCACACAGGCTAAACTCCTTCAAAGGCCACCGCTGGACACTAGGAAAACAGGAGGAAGGAGACAATGTGGTAGAGGCAGCTTGGGTGGTGAATCACTGAATCACCCAAGGCAAGCGCTGGAGTAAACTCGCAGCTGTCACCCTCAGGAGCCACCCATGACACACTTGAACAACTGGCCATGGCTGCACGCACCTGCGGTTCATGTAGTCACGCCTTGACCCCTCATCACCTCAGCGCTCTTCTTCCTCCCTTCAGCCTCTACTGTTTCAAACCTTTCCCGTTACGACAAAGGTTCTTCCTGAGACAGGAATTTAGACACCCTGCTCTTCATTTACGGTCTACAGGTAGACGACACCCTCCTTTGCAAGAACCTAGCTGGCCTCAGCCAACAGATAACCCCCAACTTCTGCCACCCGGTGATCGCATTCTGACTGTTCCATGCCACCTCCTCCCTGTACCACCTGGTACCGGTTCCCCCCTCCCCACCCCAGAGATGCTTCCTACTTTTCTTGAGGAAGAAAGGTATGCATAGCCTGAGAAACACTCACCAGGGACAGGCGTTATCTAGCTGTCCTTCCAGGTAGTCACACAGCAGAAAGGGACTCTACCAGCTTCTCGGTACAACACGAAAAGTCACGGAAGAGCTGCACCGCAAAGACTCAAGGCTGAAAGGGCTAGCATGTCTATCTTCCACCTATAAGCACATATAGAGTCCCTTTATTGGAACTGGTCAGGTACAAGTAGTGACCCTGCCCTTCTCCCTCCTCCTTATACCATGAGTGGTGTTTCCCATTTCTGAACAGCCTGCATGTGGCCGGGACTCTGCGGTGACTTACTGTCACTGTTAGCATTGCAGCTACCCAGGGCAGTGTGCTGAGCCTATAGCAACTTCCCGGGAGAATGCATGGGCCCCTGGGCTGGTAGCATCTACACAGAGGCTTTGATTTCCAGTCTTCCTCCCCAACACCGTGGGCCTCTACTTTAAAATATGAAACAGCCTCTGTTTTGCTGTCTTGGCCACTAAGAGTGGCCAAGCTTTAGTTCTGGAAAATAGAGATATTTTAAGATTTGGCTTCTGACTATATGTCTATTTTAATACAAAGCATGCATTTCCAAGTGGCATGTGTGCTGTGCCGTCCCCCTCTAGGTTATACCCCTACCCTTGAGCTGCAGAGACCTGTGTAACTTCCGCTCCAGGCCACATACTGGAACAGACACTCTAGGAGAACTGACTAGTTAGGATTGGGACTTGTCTAGGGGGGACAAAGTAGAAAATGTATATATGTTAGCAGAGTGAAGCCTACGTGAGCCTAGGAGTGACATGATACTGACAGGATAAAGGAGAGTGGGCGGTGGGGGACTTGCTACATTTATGGAGTCAAAAGGCCTCCTGAGAAGGTGACCTGAGAGACTACAGGCGAATCTAGATGAACAATGTTCCAAGATGTGAGGTGGGAAGGACCGTGATATGTTAGCAACAGAACAAAGGCAACTAACAGCTTGTGGAGCCCGGAACGTCAGGATGGAGGGTATAAGAGGTTGGGTAGATAAGTTTGGGAAACTGTGCCTTAAAAGCGTACTTATTTATTTTTAACAATGAAAGAAATCAAATCCTGAAGGAAAGAGGTATAGGGGAACATTTTCAAATCTCTTTGGTCTGCTTTAAGGACCACTCTTCAAAAGATTGGGACCCATCCTCTCACCTCCTCTTGTTTTGAACTTTTAGCTGCTGAAAAGAACATATAATAACATGAAATAACATATAGTGAGTTAGTTCCAAGAATCTTGGCCCACCTCTTATCAGTTCTAGAGAAGCTGTTGTTATCCTGAACTCTTACTGCTGCCCTAGCCAGACACTTGACTTGAGGTCCGGGTGCCCCGGGCCATGAGTTGGGGGTGGGGAGATATGCTCAAAACACTATAAACCTTCTGAGGATAGTGAAAGTTCCTGAGAACCTCTGGAGAGTCACGTTTGAATTAGAGGACAGAGAAGCTGCCCAGTCCGGGAAGTCTCAGAGAAAGAGCAGCACAGACACAGCCAACAGCAGGTAGAGAACATTGAGGGAGAAACAAAGTATCCAAAGCCAGGTCCCTGCCTGTCCCCTCCTCCCCTGCCAAGGTTTACGGAAGTCCTTTCTCTTGCAGCTACCAGGTGTGTTTGAAAACACCCAAGCTTTATCCTTCACATAGCAGGAAATAAATACCTCCAGGGGTGTGGGCCAGCGTTGGTGGGGGAGGGTAGAGGAGAGCGTGTGTGTGTGTGTGTGTGTGTGTGTGTGTGTGTGTGTGTGTGTGTGTGTGTGTGTGTGTGTGTGTGTGTGTGTGTGTGTGTGCGCGCCCATCTCCCTGTGCGCCTGAGTTTATCCTACAGACGAAATCCAGATTACAGCTGTCTCTCGGTACCAGTGACTACAATGGGACAATTTGGGTGAGTTTGATGCAGAAAGTGAGATGGAGCTGAGCACGTGTTGGGAGAGATACGAGCTGGTGTCCTGGCTGAGAACCAGAATGGTCCTGGAAGCCACAGCCCCCTCTCGGGATCGCAGCCCTCCCTCCTGCCCAAGGCTGTCCCGCCTACCCTCGCCCTCTTCTCAAGAGTTAGGACCTCCCCGCTGTGCTGGCTGCTCTCTGCTCCTCTTGCACGGGAGCACTGCGACAGTGGACAGTGCCCCCCGCCCCTCCTCACCACAACCCGGAGTCCCAGGGGCCCCAGCGTCTGCTCTCTGGGCACAGGGGAGTTACTGGATCGCACAGAGGGAGCACGGCACTTGAGAATTGTGGGCGCAGGACTTCTGCTCCCGCCTTGGTTCCCACCCCCTCCGCCCCCAACCCAGGGCTTGGCGAAGTGACCTCCGTGGCCCGCCAGGGATGCCCCAGGGGCTGCAGAACAGTGGACGACCTGGCGCCCGGGCCAGACCAACGAGTTGGCCGACAGGTGCTTCGGCTCCTTTTTTCTTCTTCCTTTCCCCTTCCCCCACCCTCCTCACTCTGAAGTAAGATGAGCGTGATGCTGTGGCGCTGGGAACAGAACAATTCCACCATGAAGCTGGTAAGGGCACACTGCAGACTCACAAGCTCTACTTTGGTCTCTTCCCTGACAGCCTGAATCGTTGCTGGAGTGGGAAACCCCCAATCCACATTTGGTATTTCTCTTTTTTGTTTTGAAGTGTGTGTGTGTGTGTGTGTGTGTGTGTGTGTGTGTGTGTGTGTGTGTGTGTGTGTGTGTGTGTGTGTGTGTGTGTGTGTTTTGTGTGTGTAGGGAACAGAGCTGAGCTGAGCTGACTTATGTCCCCATTCCTTTTACCTGTGAATTCCTGAGGCTTCTGCAGTTGCACCTCCAGGGTCATCTCCTTGGTGCAGAGCTGTTCTCCAGGCAGGACTTGAGACAGCAGGACTTGAGACAAAGCGTGGTGTGCCTGCTGGACCCCTGCCCAGCATTGTGTTGTAGTCTTTTAGGATGGACATGGGTGCCGCTCCTGGGAGGTGGGAACATGCAGCCCCTCTTATTTCCCCGACCGTCACAGTACAGTAGATCCTTTTCAAACTTGCAAGAAGCCTGCAGTCTTCGGGTACCTTTTCCCTCCGTTTTCAAAAGTAACTGCTGCTCCCTTCTGGGAGAGGTGAAGCCAGCAGGGCTGTCTGTGCTGCTCCAGGAAGGCTGAATTGTTTTCTCATCCCAAGCAGGAAATGGGATCCAAAAGTTCTTCTGGCTTTGGCTTTAGTGTGTGTGTGTGTGTGTGTGTGTGTGTGTGTGTGTGTGTGTGTGTGTGTGTGTGTGTGTGTGTGTGTGTGTGTTTATCAGATGGTTTCGGCTGGCAGGGCTTGTAAACTTTCCCACCCACCAGTCAGAGAGTGCTGTGGTCTGGTCAGTGCCCTCAGCATGCAGGGGATAAAGGTTCCTACTTTGCGGATCCCGGGCTGAGCTTGATGTGAAAGAGCTCCATAAAGAACAGGACGAATAAGCTGGAATTCGTACCTATTAGGGCGATCTCATTAAAGATGCTATTTAAAAACAACACCAGCAAACTAATGGACGCCGAGCCTGAGTCTCCACAATGATGGAGTATTTGTTAGCAAAGCGCACCTTACGGTTCGCCCTGCGTGTGTTATGATTGGCCTGTGTAACCTTAAGCTACTATTTTACAGCTTGGTTTAAGGTGCTGTAACATTAGCAGACATTACCCGCCTTTGCTGCTCTGGATCATGATTGCAGCTCCTTAATCCTTTCCTGGAACCTTACCCTCGCCTGCCGTGGGATAGCCAGAGTTCCCCTTGCTTCCTCCCCAAGCCACGTCTGGGATGCTACTCTGCTATGCAGTCTAGGAGAGTCAGGGCCCCGTCTGAACTGCAAAGGTTTTTTATGAAGAAAATGGCTTTCATGGTGAAAATGGACTCTGTGCCAGGCAGGGAAACCATAGAGCATCCCAGTACACGGACGGCATCTGGGGCCTGGTGGCAGGTGCCTGAGGTCAGAACTGGGACATCTTGGCTGCCTCTTTATCCCACGGAGAGAGCTTTCTTCTGCATGGGTCAGGGGGTCAGCCTTTATTGGGTCTGACCGGGTCTTTAGGCTTGTCTCACTTTTCAAATGAACTATATGGACCACCCAAGATGGCTGTACCCCTCTTCCAAGCAGGCAGAGGAGGGATGGAGGAGCTCAGACAACCTGTTAGCACACATAAGGCAACAGTTACTGTTCTGGGTACCCCATGGTCTCCTGAGCCCAGGCAGGAAAATGCATGGCTGGGTCCTGTTATGCAGAGAGCCTCATGCGACCCCCAAGCGAGCCTCAGCACTTCTGTAGAGTCTGAGGAGCAGCACATACATTGCTAATCGTATCAAAGCTACCAGCAGTCTGCTGTGAACTTGCTCCCTTGCTCTTCTAGGGACGTGAGCTTAGTGGGCACAACGACTGCATCACTTTGCTCCTAGCTGACTCCTGGTTTCCTTACCATTTACTAAATCTGACCCCCATTGCCTTTTCTCTGCAGTTCTCTGTCCTTGCCCAAAGGTGACACGGAGTAGTCCAAGAACAGGGCCAGCCTAGAGTCTGAATCACGGGTACAGACTAATTGGGCACCACCAAGCTTCTTGCTGTCATTTTCTTCAACGGTAAATGAGACACAGTCTAGGGTCCCACTTGGCCTGGAGCTGCTGGGTGAATGTCTAGCGATGGGCCCTGGAAAGCAAACCTCTCTTATCTTTAAATCATTGCTGGCCCTCGGCAGGAGGGAGTTTCCTGAGAACATCTTAGAAGTCAATTGTGTGTGAATAACCGCCCACAACAGGGCCTGGGAGCAGAGGTGGGCACCCGACCTTTTATCACTGATGCAGTTCAATAAACATGGAGTCAGTTAACCCACAGCTTGAGAAGTCACTGTTCTGGCTGAAGAGCAGAGCCGAAGGTTTTGCTCCATGTTTTATTTTAAAGCTAATTGGATTTAAAAAAAAAAAAAAAGACCAAGAATCATTAGAGGCGAAGTTTGGATCTCCCTGTGTTATCTCTGCAGGGGAATGTCAGTAATGCACCTGCCCACCTCCAGAGAGAAGGCAGTGACTGGTAGATTTTCAGTGAGAGGAGGTGACTGCTCAGGCCTGAAGCTCCTGCTGGGAAAAGCTAAGCTTAGGCACAGCCAGGAGCATCGTGTTGGCGGCTGTGACATCCTTGTCACCCCTCAGCTCCCTTCCCGTGGATTCTTTAGTGTTGGGCAGGGCATGGAGAAACAAGGAAGCCATTGCTGAAGCAGCTGGTCCCGGAGGAGAAGCAGTAGCGTCCAGCTGTAAGAGTGGTGTGAGAAATGGTACTCAGAGAAGCACCCTTTCCCCCACTTGCAGTTTGTGCTACCGCAGAGCCCAGGCCCTGGCAGGGCACCTGTAATCTGCTCTGGTCATGTGACTTCTAGACCTCAGCCTCCTGGTCCGTACCTAGGGACCAGAACATCCCCCAGAACTGCTGTGAGAATTAGGAAGAAGATGCAGCCGGCTTTATGCTCAGGGTCAGATCATTGGTGGGAGGTGAAGAGCTGACCTTCCGATGAGGAGGTGAACCAGGAGAGCGTACATGTCTCTACATACCAAGAAGGGAGCAGTGCCCCGAATGGCCAGCAGGGCCAAGCCTGGGGAAGTACCTGTCACTCAGGACTCTTTCTGTCCAGCTTTCGCTGTATCTCTAATTTTCCACAGCAACCATACATTTGTGGTTAAGAAGGGATAAAAAGAATTGCTAGAATAACCGTAATAGCTGGTGAGCACAGAGACTTTGATTTGCAGATCACACAATGACTCATCTTCCCACAACTCTGTAAACTAGAAACTGTTAGATAATTGGTCCCCGGCTGTCCAGATGAGGAAAAGAAGGCTCAGCGTTCGGAAGACTCACCCCTGGTGCAGTGACCAGGCATCAGGTTACCTGGTTCAGAGAGCAGTGTGCTTCCTAGAGACCGGCGGGGCTGAGGCACAGATAGGGCTGCAAGACTATGTGACCTGAGCTGTGCCCTCTGCAATGTTTCTCTTTCTTTGTGAGCTGATTGCCTTCTTTATGCCGGGGCATGCTGGGAGCAAGGTACAGAGGAAAGTCAGGGTGGGTTAGTAACCCTGAAAACAATCTTTACAGGGCCCTCCCTCAGAATGATGAGGGAAGCGGCTCTGAACGGGGAATAAGGGTGCTGAGTGTGCCGCTGACCTTTGACCTTTCCCCAGAGGCACTGGTTAGCCTGCCTTCCCCACGAACACACAACCTGCTCTTAGCTAGGCTAACAGGGAGATCCGATGGGGTCAGGGCCGTGGGGCTTTGTATGTGGGGCTTTCTCTATAGTTGTTCTACTCAGATTCAAAGCCCAGGACGTAACAGTTCTGCAGAGAGCCTGAGACAGTACTGCAGGTACTGTGTTCAAAACGCAAGTGTGTGTGGTGGGGTGTGTGTGGGGGTGGTGGGTAAAGTGCTTGCTGAGCAAACACAAAGACCTGAGTGTAGATCCCCAGCATTCGTATAGAAAGCGGAGTGTGGTGGCCTGTGCCTGTAACCACACCACTGGAGAGGTGGGGATGGCAAATCCCAGGGGCTCGCTGAGCCGCTAGCCAGTCTAATGGAAACAGTGAGCTCCAGGTTCCGGCGAGAGACTGTGTGTGAAGAAACGAGATGGAGAGTGACAGAGCAAGTTGACCTCTGACCTCCAAACATGCACATAGGGGCAGGCGCATTCACTCATACTCATAGACCACACATACAAAACGTGAGCGCCTCTTTGGTGTTTCCTTTTCCTGTCTTGATCTATAATTGCCAAATATAGCAGGCCGGCAGGCAGGCAGGCAGGCAGGCAGACAGACAGACAGACAGACAGGTATCTAAGGTGTTTGGTGTAATGGTTTTGACATATGTGTGCACAGTGAAATGATTATTACCACGACACTAACACGCACCCCTTGCCACAGTCAGCTCCTCCTCGGCTCTCTCTGAAGACAGGGCTGTCTCCTCAACTACGTTTTTTTTTTTTCAGAGTAAGGGCTCATTGGCACTCACTTCATGTTACTCCCATCTCTCGCCGGGAAGTATCAGTTATTTCTGCTCATGGGCACTGTAAGTTTTTCTCTACTTTCCACTAATTGTAACTGGCATAGATTCTTCTGTCTGCTGGCTACTGAACACTCTCTGTTTTCTGTTAGTCCTTTAATGCTCAAGGGCAAGAAATTCCACCCTTTCTGCAAGAAGCCAGGTTGGGGTAGACAGGAATGCTTCCATATGAATCTCGGCTGTGAGTAATAAGCCTTGGTATTCATTTCAAAATCGAAACCATCGCCTGTGCAGAAGGTTCAGCTTTGGTTAATTACCAGGGCAGTAAAGACTGGGATGTTGAAGGTGAAGAAAACAAAAACCCTGAAATTAGCAAGTAACTCCTTTGCACGACATTTGGGGAAGTTACACATTTTCCTTTACTTTTTGTGTTAATGGAGGCATAGAGATTTATAATTAGCCCCTCTGGTGACCCAGCTGTGCTTACGTTACCAACATAATTGTTCTTGTATGGAGTTAGAACAAAACATTTTTGGCGGGGGGGGGGATTTCTATTTCTGACCTCTGTCATATGCCACCCACACAGAAGACATGTGTCTAACCAAGCTTTTCTTTGGGGGTCTCTAATCTATCTAGGACGTGTAGCCTGCTGTCTTCCCAGCCAGCCACCAGCCCAGGGCTCTTCCTGAGGGTTGTTCTTCTGACTTACATGTCATTGCAGATGTGCTGGCTGTGGTGTGATAAGAGTTGCAGACTGAGAGGCACTGAGACGGTCAGAGCACCCAGCCAGGGACCCAGGATGCGTTGGAGCATGGGTTAGGGTGAGATGATGCGGGTCTGCTTACGCAGAGTAAGAAGACAGTTGTATTGGAGATATTTGAAGTGGTTAGGAAGTAGGAGAGGATTGTCCTTGCTAACTCCATCCTGTCATAACACTGTGGGGGTGGGACAAAGGTGGAGTTGTCACCCACATGAAGTTTCAGGATTCTAGACTGGCAGACAGTGGTCCCATCCCCAGGCAGAAGTCTTTAGAGCAGCTGAGCTTGTTAGGGGAGGAAGCCCTGCTTGTCACCAGCACTCAAGGCCTTCTGGGTGGTTTTGTTATAGCTGTCTCTACTCCTCTGCGTGGCTTCCATTATGGGGTAATCACGGGGCATAGTAGTCTCAGGGTTTTGTTTTTGTTTTGTTTTTTAGCCTGTCTGTATACTTGCCTACTTTTAACAGCCATTGGCATGGTTTAATGTGTACATATGATGTATATGCAAGTGTGGGGATATACATGTGCAGGTCAGAGAACAGCTTTGGGGTGTGGATTTTCTCCAACTTGCTGATGTAGGAGCTTCCTCGTTTTCGCTCATCATCATACTCTAGGCAATCCTCCTGTCTCCGTTTCAAACCTATTTCACCTTAGGAGTTCTGGGTGCTGCAATATCTGGCTTTATTTTTAAAGTAATTTTTTTTCAAAAAGATTTATTTGTTTGCTATGTATACAGTGTTCTACCTGCATGTTTGCCTGCAAGCCAAAAGAGGGCATCGGATCCCGTTACAGGTGGTTGTGAGCCACCGTGTGTTTGCTGGGCATTGAACTCAGGACCTCTGGAAGAACAGACAGTGCTCTTAACCTCTGAGCTGTCTCTCGAGCCCGGCTTTATTTGATTTTATTAATTTTTTTTTTGACATGGCTTCTGGGAGTTGAGCTTAGGTAGGTAGGCCTGTGGCAAGGGATAATGTGGGACAAACAAACACCCTCCCCCAATAAAAACCCTTTTACATGCTGAGTCTTCAGAGTTCAATTGAGAGACTGCAAATGAAGTCTCAATCCAGAGCCTGGGTCATAAAGTCGTCAAGCTGAGGTAGGGAATTGTCCCCTCTGAGCCTGGGAAGGCACCGAGGGTAAGGCAAAGCCCTGTTGTTTATGGTTTGAGTTGGAAATTTAACTGAGCAGTGGGTTCGGGCGCTGCACTCCCTTGACTGTGGAATCGTTTCCCCGTTCGATCTTGTTGAAGAGGAGAATGCTGGATTGAACCCCTCTGGCTGGGTGACTGTTCAGCAGCCACAGGCAGGAAGGACAGTAGAATCCAGGCCAAGAGTCCTGGAATGCCGTCACTGTCAGGAAGAGGCCCTGCAACAAGGTGTCGCAGCCAGGCACTTCAGAGAGGGACCAACCTAGGGCCTCTTGTTTATGGCCCCTCTCCACGCACCTGCCATTACCGCCGCTCTGAGAGTCCCTGTAGCAGAGGTGCAAAGAGAAGAGCCAGGGCTTAGAACCTTGCCTGGAAAAGCCACACTTCTTTGGAAATGGGCTGCAGATGACGTAACCCTGTGGTATCCCGTTACCCGGTTCTTGGCTAATCTTTGTATAAAACTTGTTTAGGTGAAATTCGAGTCTGGAGAAGCCAGCTAAAGTACATTACTTTCCCGCCGTTGAATGCCTCCTGGACTTGGAATAACATTTAATCTAAAGAGTAAAGTGATATTTCCTGAGATAGCAATGAGTTCATGTTTGGAAATTAAACCAACTGAGTTTATTGCATCTTTCCTTTCCTTTTTTTTTTTTTTTAAGTGCACACTTGTGGTAGGAGATGTTCTCTCTACCAAGTAATTTCTAGCCTGGCCACTGTACTGGGGCAGTTGGGAGCTATAGACATAGCAGTGTTTAGCTCTTAAAGGCTGACCAACTGTCTCTATGGCTGGGTATTGTACCAGATTGAACAGTTTTTGGTCTAAGGGGGCTACCATTTGAATGTGCAGTTTTCCGGCCCAGGGAAACTCAGCAAACACCCCTGCTTTAGATTAAGCATCCCTGAGCTTGCATGACTTGTCTCCTGCCTTTTTATCCTTTGCAAGATGCCTCCCGCTCTGTAAAGGATGAGTGAGCAGCCACCTTAGAGCTGAGAAAGAGTGCTGCTGGGGGGCCTTTGTGGACAGCGGGCTGGCCAAAGAGAGGAAAGAGTGAATGAGAGGAATCAGAGCGTGAGACCTGTCACCGTTCCTGTACAGAGGCTTAGTACATCGCAGACACATAAATCTATGTGTGATTGACTTGAACTCCTACATGTCACCTGACAAAGGCTGTCTGGTTCCGTTCCACGATGTCGAAACCGGAAAGCCCCGGAGCTGAACCGATGGCTCAGCGGTTAAGAGCACTGGCTGCTCTCCCAGACGACATGGGTTTGATTCCCAGCACTCACATGGTGGTGGGCAACCATCTGTAACTCCAGTTTCAGGGGGTCTGAGGCACCAGGCATGCGTGCAGCACAAACACACATAGCAACAAGACACCCAAACACATGAAATAACACAGTAAAATAAAAGTTAGCTTGCAGAGTCCTACTGACTGGGTCTGCACAGATAAAGAACGTCGCCTCACATGCCTTGCTCTTGACAGTGTCCTCTGCGTCCTTCTTTGCACACGCATGGTCATAGAAGAGCCAATACTTACCTTATTTGGACACTGTGGTCCTAGGGTGAGATCCAGAGCCCATCAACCCCGCCCCTTTCATTAGGGGCTCCATCCTCTCATTCCCCAGTAGCCACCCAGCACCTGTCTAATATTGAGTCCCAGCTTTTATTTTTCAGCAGCCTGCAGCGTGATCACATGCAATCCATTCCTTTTTATTTTATAAGCATACCGAAATGAATAAATCCATGGGGTAGCTAGCAGAAAGACCTGAGTGTCCCGTAACTCTAAACCTCTGTGTCCTGGCTGTAGCTGGGGTGGTGGGGTGGGGGTGTCACAGCCCAGCAGGGGTCCACTCCACAATCAACCTCCGGTTAAGTGTTTCTAGCATTCTGCAGTGACATAGCATATATTACATGTTTGAGGGGGCAGTTCCAGGAATCTTCTGGCATGGCTCCTGGGTGAACCCAGACACAATGGATCTGGGGAAAACAGAGTGTAGACGTCCACCTTGCGCCTGTCATTTGGCCGCTACCTCATCTGTCCCCTGCATGCTTCTTACCACACCTACCCTCCTTGGAGAATGTGGTCCTGGGCTGAGACTGGGGCAAGGCACCATGCCCTTGACATCAGAATCAAGTTATAACAAGACCATATTACTTCTGGGTTTTACTGGGTTCCCAGGTGGAAGCCAGTGGATTCTGGGTCTCCCTTTAGTGTATGTGGAGTTGATTCACCTGTTGTATATGCTGGCGGGGTGTATCTGATGAAGACCTATCGTTCTGATTCTTGGGGGTCATTTTTGGAAGATAAGTGACAGCCACGCTAATGGTCCTCCTTGAATTTCCGTGGCCTCGGACTAGTAGGAGTGGTGACTTTCTAGTTGCTCTGGGTCTTAAATGTTTTGCAGCCAGGTAACAGGAAGGCGAGGACGCTGTCTTGCCCCTCCCCAGCGTTCGTGTTGTGGAGGGCTTCTCCGGTAAGCACCAGCTGGAGGCTAGCACTACAGGAAGGGCATGCCCCTGATGAGCATGCCTCTCTGCAGACACACGGGCAGCGCTTGCCAACTGGTTGTCAGTGGCAAGCAGAGACAAGGGGAGTTTGAAGAGTCCTGAGGCTTTTAGCCTGGGAAACGTGTACCGCAGTCCTGGGAGATCCATGAGGCCAAAGGGAGTTGCAGTAGAGAGTAACCAGCTAGACATGATGGATTGGTTCTGGCAGTGCCACGTTAGAAGTTATTCATAGCATTTTTAAAGTTCGGTCGAATATTTAGCTACACTGGTCCAAACGTTACAAGGGGAATGTGAATCCACACAAGCAATGCCTGTGCCCTCCTCCCTCCTCTTACCCTGGGTACAAACACCATGGCCTTCGTTAAACTGGCTAAGCACCTCCTACCTCCCCAGCTCAAGGACAGTTGATAAATTGCAAAGAATCTGACGGAACCCTGAGGAAAGCTGCCTCCCCTGCGTGACTCTACAGGGTCAGCTTTATCTGTCTCAGCCCTCAGACTGTAAGGTAGAGAGACTTGGAATGAGGATGAAGATACCAGAGGTGCTGGTGCCCAGCTTAAAACATAGCTGTCCTTTGATAGCCAAATAGAATTGGTACCCCGACCTCTGCCGATAACACAATCTGTGACGCTTGAGTACGTGTGTGTGTGTGTGTGTGCGTGCGTGTGTGCGTGTGTGCGTGAGCATGAGCGTGCACATGCATGCATGTAAGTGTGTATATATGTGTGTGCATATGTGTATGTGTGTGCATGTGTGTGTGTCTGTGTATGTGCGTGCGCTCACGTGTGAGCATGAGCATGCACATGCATGCATGTATGTGTGCATGCGTGTGTGTGCGTGTGTGTGTGTGTGTGCGCGTGCGCTCGTCATGTGTCGTGTGTGTATATTTTCATGTGACCTACCTGTGTTCTTTGAATTATCTCCACATCACTCTTGGAACTTAACACAATGGAAATGGCATGTAGCGTGTTATTACACACATTGTTTAGGTCTAAAAGTACAGTTTTTAAGGGAGTTTTTTTTTTCGATCTTTGTTGGTTGAATTGCAGATTAGGAACCTGTGCACGCACAGAGGGCACACTCACATTGACCTTTGCTGGGCCAGATGAGGCACAGCTCTTGTGGGAAGAGTGACCTAGTTATGGAGGAAAAAAGCCAAATCATCAAGTAGTGAGTCACTTTCTTGGGAACCCAAGTGGGAACTTGGTCAGAGGGCAAAGGGGAAAAGTTCCATTTGTTTCCAACATGGTTGCTTGCTGCCAAGCTTTCCGTAGAGAAGCTGGGGTAAGGAGACTCGGTGGAGGGAATGTACTTCTATACCCTACCCAGTAGGAACTCCAAACTGCCGTGTGCATGTGTGTGTGTGCATGTGTGCATGTGTGTATGTGTGTATGTGTGTGAGTGTGCTTGTGTGTGTGTCGTGTGTGTGTGTGTGCATGAGTGAGCATGAGTGTGCAAGTACATGCATGTATGCGTGTGTGTGTGTGTGTGTGTGTGTGTGTGTGTGTGTGTGTGTGTGTGTGTGTGTAAACCACATGCCAGATGACCCGGCTTCCCAGAAAACCCCAGAACCCCAGAAGCTGACGTTGGAGATTTTGAGGGAGTCTCCTCTGTGATGTGTTGACCTTAGCAAGAGAATAACTTGATCCAGATCATTATGATCTTGGACCAATGACAATTTGTCTGGACTTCAGAGTCTCTGGTGGGAACACTGGAAGATTAGCTGAGTCTTTTTCTCAAGGGGTGGGGGAGTCATCAATGGTGCTGAATAGATGGTATAGTTAAGAGAGATCTGAGAATGGTTCAGTTTAAGAGCACTCATTCCTCTTGCAAAGGACTCAAGTTCACTTCCCAGTACTGATGTTTGGTGGCCCACAACCACCTGCAACATCAGCTCTGTGGAGGTTCAGTGCCCTCTTCCGGCCTCCATGGGGCCTATATTACATGTGTACACCCCCTCCCACCACACACACACACACACACACACACACACACACACACACACACTTCTTTTTATTTAGAAAGAAGATTCTAGACATTTAGACTTGTCTGCAGTCTGGGGGGGTCTTCAGAAAAACCTCCCAAAGCTAGAACTTGAAAGCAGACTAGAGGTAGGTGGAATTTAGGAAGGAAAGTCACAGATAGGGTGAAGGGTGAGTGTGAAGGCATACATTTTCACTATTTTATGAAACATTTTTTGTAGTATAGCTAGCAGGAGAGCGACTCATGTGCCCTAGGTGTTCCTGGCTCAGAGAAAGAGGACTGGCTCTCTTCTTAGAGAGCCTGCACGCCAGCCCTGACGTTTACTTACTCCATTCCAAGCAGTGTGGTGCCAACGATAATTTAGTGTGAATATTTCAAGGGTAATATGTTCCAGATGTAGTGCTAAATACCCCCCCCCACTCAGTCCCCCACCTTTGCTCTGGCTGCTCTTGCAAGCCAGGGTTTCTCAGCCTGGGTCCTGGTTGACATCTGCTTGACAGACACATCCCTGAAGGCTGTCCCACAGGTCCCGCAGGTCCCGAAGTAGCACCCTTAGCATCTGCCTTTTAGGATGTGGTTGGTGGCAATTCTGTCATCTCGGCTTTTGGGAGGCGAAGGTATAAAGATCAGGAGTTCAAGGGTAACCAGGGCTGCATGAGATACTGTCTCAGAAAAAAAAAAAAAAAAAGTCAAATAACCTCCCCACCCCCAAACCCAAAACAAACAATAAGTGTCCAAAAGTCTCTAGGTGTGACCCTGTGTTGAGAACTGCTGTAAGAAATTCTCTCTCCTTTTACCAACTGCCTCAAACAGCACTTGAATGCTCAGCCTCAATTCCCCCTCAGATCACTGCCACACATCCAGACAAAAATCCCGCCCCCCCCCAAAGGGACTTAAACTGCAACCCTGTCTAACTGTCTCAGAGCTAAGGACACCTGTATCAGCTACTCCGTCCTGTCCATTCTCCAGACAGCCCCAGAGTATCGATCAGTCAGAAAGGGCACCATTTTACCCTCCTGCCTTAAGTACATTCATTTCTTTGTCTCTCTTTATGTAAAGAATAATGTCCTCACCTTGGCTTAGCAGTCCTACAGGATCTGCTGTGCTCCTACCTCTCCTCCTGCCACTCACAGACCTGACCACACCCCCTTTTCTTTCGGCTTGCTGAGCTGTTTCCCATGCTGAGGGTTTCCCAGCCATTCCATAGGCCCCCCGGCAGGTTCTTCTCTGCCTTTTTCCGTTCTTGGCTCTTGGCCATCTGAATAGAGCTCCTTCCCGGAGACCTCCTCTGCTCTGTCACAGGTACTGTCTTCAGAGTCTCAGTCGCTGGCCGCTGCTTCTCTCACCCCACTCATCTCACTTCCTAAGCCGAATGCTGGTCTCCTCAAGACCTAGAATCCTGCTTGGCGGCTTTCGATGGTATCCCCAACATCAGATGAGATCAGTGCTCAACAAACGCATATTGACTGAGAATTGACTCTTCATCCCTTCTCCTGATTTACAGCTGGTTAAGAGCAGACTAGAGAAGTTAGCCTTTCCATGAAGTCAGTTGATAATGGTAGTTTTCTTCTTTGGATTTCTCAGGACCATAAGCATACTGCTTTCCAAAGACAAGATGTGCAAGAAATCATTGTGAGTAATGGACAACCCATTTTTAAATGTAGTACTTCATTATGAATAATTATTAAAACAAATACTTTTAAAGTATTTCTAAGCCCTTAAAATCTCAAAGTCAGCTGGGTGTGGTGGTGCATATGTTTAATCCCAGCACTTGTGAGACAGGCAGGTGGATTTCAAAGATGGAAGCCAGCCTGGTCTACAGAGTGTATTCCAGGACAGCCAGGGCTACACAGTGTAGGGCTTGGGATTGGCTTCTCCAAACATCAGCACTGTTGTCCCTGCTTACCTGCTCTGAGCTTCACCCAAGCTCCCTCTCTATGCAGATGGCACCTGTCCCCATTCAATAAGACTGAAGTAGGGGGGCTGAGAGATGGCTCAGTGGTTAAGAGCACCGACTACTCTTCCAGAGGTCCTGAGTTCAATTCCCAGCAACCACATGGTGGCTCACAACCATCTGTAATGGGATCTGATGCCCTCTTCTGGTGTGTCTGAAGACAGTGACTGTGTATACATATACATAAAATAAATAAATCTTTTTTTTTCTTTTTTTCGGAGATGGGGACCGAACCCAGGGCCTTGCGCTTGCTAGGCAAGTGCTCTACCGCTGAGCTAAATCCCCAACCCCAATAAATAAATCTTTAAAAAAAAAAAAAAAAAGACTGAAGTAGGGAGGCAAACATTGAACAGAGGTGCAAAGCCGGGACTTCTTCTTCTGTCTCAAAAAAAAAAAAAAAAAAAAAAAAAAAAGAAAGAAAGAGGGTTGGGGATTTAGCTCAGTGGTAGAGCGCTTGCCTAGGAAGCGCAAGGCCCTGGGTTCGGTCCCCAGCTCCGAAAAAAAGAAAAAGAAAAAAAAAAAGAAAGAAAGAAAGAAAGAAAAAGAAAAAGAAAAGCAAAAAGAAAAAAAGAAAGAAATAGAAAAGAAAAAGGAAAATGAAATCCCAAGGTCTATTCCTTGACTTTCTGAAAACTTTGATATAGAGAGAGGTTTGACCTGCCCCCTCCCTGCCCTGGCCCCAAATGGAAAGCATGGATGTGTTTGCAGGCCTCACTCTTATTGGAACTGGTATGAGAGTTGGTCGCTTAGCAACACACCTGGGACCCACCCCCAACAAGCTTAAAACTGGGTATGGTGGTGCACTCCATTAATCCTAATGCCCAAGAGAGGGGAGGCAAGAGAGTCTGAAGTTCAAGGTCCTCCCCAATTACATTGTGAATCTGAGGGCAGCCTGGGCCACACAAGACTCTTTCTAAATAACAAACACAGAGACAACTGAGAAGTAGCTGGACAACACAAAGTGGTTTACTGTCTGGCCCCATGTGATTATCAGATAAACACGGACTTGAATTCCATCAAAGCACAGAGGATAAAAGCTAGAAAGAATCATGCAAGTTGGTATGAGAGAAGTTAACCCAAGTCTCATCTTGGGCTGGAGAGATGGCTCAGTGGTTAAGAGCACTGACTGCTCTTCTAAAGGTCCTGAGTTCAATTCCCAGCAACCACATGGTGGCTCACAACCATCTGTAATGGGATCTGATGCCCTCTTCTGGTGGGTCTGAATGCAGCTACAGTGTATTATAAATAAACACATCTTTAAAAAACAAAAAGGAAGGGCTGGAGAGATGGCTCAGCGGTTAAGAGCACCCGACTACTCTTCCAGAGGTCCTGAGTTCAATTCCCAGCAACCACATGGTGGCTCACAACCATCTGTAAAGAGATCCGATGTCCTCTTCTGGTGTATCTGAAGACAGCTACAGTGTACTTATATATAATAAATGAATAAATCTTTAAAAAAAAAAAAAAGGAAGAAATGGATCGATCAGGTCTTGGTTAAAGGTAGAGTAACTTGGTGTCCTCTCTGTATGGAGTGTCTAGTGGTAGAGGAGGAATGTGTTGGACAGGACAGCCTAGGAGTGGATTGGGCGTCATGGCCCTGTTTGAACATTGCGAGCTGCCCTGCGGTAGCCTTAGGGCCTCCCTGCCCCTCCCTGGAGCAGAGCCTCAGCTGTATGAAGCATGGAGAAGTCATGAAGATTCCTTACATTCTCAGACTACTTTCTGGGAATCTTGCAAAGCCCCGACTTCTTCTCTGATTACTCTTCTCATGGCTGAGTTCAACAGCATTTTGCAAACCTGGACTTGGAATCTGGGAAAATGCTTTATGACCGTTTTTATGACCTCAAAGCAACCCGCGAAGGCAACTAACTTCCTTCTCTCTGCCAAAAAGGAAAAACCAAGGGCCTGGTAAATTGCCCAGGATCTCCCGGACTGCGCCGCTCATCATATGCAGCTCTCATGTGCCCGGCCACAGAAGGGCCATGGCTAGCTCTGGGGAGAGCCTGTCAGCAGCCTCGGCCCACATTATTATGGCCTTCATGGTCTTCCTCAGAAAGGAGGATGACCTAGTTCAGAGAGCCATGTATGATCAGGGCTGTACGTTTTCAATGTGGAGTTCCAGATCAAACCCATTCTTAAGGTCTCAGACTTGGAACCAGCGCAGTTTTCACCCCCGCATAGTTGTCTCAGGCACCCCAGGACCCGGTTTTCCCTCACAGAGGCAGAACAGTCCAGTGAGCATAACCAGTGCTTCTCAGGGTCCGAGATAATTTAAAACATGGAATAAGGGTTCTGGGGTCTCATTTCCTCAGTCCCTGTCCAGCCTAGCTACTCGCTTGTATGACCACCCAGACCTCTATTTTCTCATCTGTGTTGGGGATAATCGTGGCCCCTCTTCTCCTGGGATATGTGGAAGACCCGGTTAGTGTGTGGGGTGTCCATGACAGTACACGTCGCAGCACAATAGTACTGTTTTCCTGGCTATCGTATGAGTCCCGGCTGCTGCTCACCGGCCCTGCGACCCTGAGAAAGGGATCTGACATCTCTGAGCCTTGGGTACCTCTTCTGCAGTTTAGTGCGGTAGCTGAACTGAAGACAGAACATTTGCTTGAGGCAGCTGCCTCTTCAGAAGACTGAAGCGTGTGCACAGCTCTCACCCCAACGCGTGAGGATGCTGAGGTGGACTCAGTGAGCACAGCTTTGTCTCGGCAGCGCACAGTAGCTCCGGTCTCTCCTTCTCTGAGAGTAGGAGTCGGGGCGGCGTCTACTGACTCCTTAGCTTCAATGACTTAGCGGCTTAAAAGAATACCGTTGTATTTTCAGGCACTGGGGATGTGGGTGTGCAAGTGTGAGGAGCTGAGTTGAGCCCGAGCATCCATTATAAGCCAGGCACAGAGGCGTATGTGTATAGCGTCAGCACGGGCTGTTTCTTCTGGCTCGTGGCCCAGTCTTACCAAATTAGTGACCTCCAGGTTCAGTGGGAGATTCTCAAAAAAATAAGGCGGAGAATGACAGAGGAAGACACCAGATATCAACTACACACACGTACACACACACACACACACACACACTCACATACACACTCACACACTAACACAGATATACACTCACACTAATATACTAACATGCATACTCACACACAAACACAGATATACACTCACTCTAATATACTAACATGCATACTCACACACATTCACACTCACACATACACATAAACACGAAAACTCACACATTAATACATACACACACATACACTCACATATGCACACTCACATTCACACTCACACATAAACACACTCACTAACACATGCACACTCATACATACTGACACACACATACACACACACACACAGAGAGAGAGACAGAGACAGACAGAGACAGACAGAGACAGACAGAGACAGAGAGAATGAATACTCCTTGCCTTGTCACAGTGATGGGACATGAGCTGTTCTATCCCTTCACATGCATTATGTCATTTATTTGCACAGCAGCCCTGTGGTTTAAGTACTATCAGTATCCCCCTGTGATAAGGAGGAAAACCAAGTCCCCAAAGGTAGCTCACCCAAATAGGTAAGGAGGAGAACCACAATTTTAAGCTCAGATCAATCTGGCTTAAAGAATCTATTTCCACAAACACTCGTTAGAAATCGTACCTAGCCCCAGATATGGTGAAATCTCATACAGAGTGGACATGGCCCACACCAAGAATGCCGAGAGACCGGGGCACTTGGTCCCAGGTTAACGATTATCACCGCACCAGCTGCTGGGTGACAAGAGGACAGACAACCCTTTCCCTGCCCCACCCACCCTGAACATCGAATCTCTTAGGGCAGCCAGACTGCAGAGCCTCTTTCCTTTCTTGGGGAGCACAGATTGTAGAAAGCTGTGCCCGAGGGCTATTCAGAGGAGCCCTGACTCCACAGGAGCCCATCGCTGATGGCGAATTCACATGACAAAGTCCCCAAGTGAGGACCACAACAGCTGTCACTTTCCTTATGCTAGAGGCGACTTTGGGTGGGCAAGTGGTTGGTTAGTGGCCAGGGCTGTGACCATCCAGACAGCAGACACCGAATCTTCCTGGAGAGAGTCTGGTGAGGAGAGGGTAGCAGCAGGAAGAAGCGTAAGAAACACGTGTAGGGCTTGGGATTGGCTTCTCCAGACATCAGCACTGTTGTCCCTGATTACCTGCTCTGAGCTTCACCCAAGCCCCCTCTCTATGCAGATGGCACCTGTCCCCATTCAGTAAGACTGGAGTAGGGAGACATGGCAAACATTGAACAGAAGTGCTAAGCAGTTACCCAGTCCCTGTGGATGCTGGCAAATAACCTCCTTCCTCTGCCATCTCTGCCCAGCACAGCACTGGGCCTCTGGAGGGAAGGTGCCTTAGGTCCTACTAACTAAGCACACACATGGCAAAGGGTGGACGCATTCAGAAATTTCATGGGGACCATCCTGCCTGTCTTCCCAAACATAAATACCGAGGCCAGGCCACAGGCCTCAAGAGTGCCCTTGCCAGGGATATTTTCTAAAGTCTCTTAGCGTACATTCTCTCTCCCCATAAAGTTCCAAGTCAAAAACCCGCACTGCAGGGTGCATAAGTCTTAGCAGCTGGTGCATGGCCTGGAACCCTGACTCTCAGCCGGACTTGGATAGGGTCTTTTCTCCTCGTGCCAGGCTGCCCCCTAGGCTGCAGCAAGGGAGACTTATGGACTCACTGTACAGCCCTGTTCTAGCTGTCTGGATGCCACTGGTACTTCAGGCTTGTGGGGGAGCAGAGCTCTGGGCCTATGGGCCTTAGCTATTCTTTGAGGCAGCTGGAGACTAAGGCCTTGACTGGAAGTTTTCCAGCAGTTAGGGGGATCCCACTGGGCGGGTCTCTCTGGCATGTGTCTCTGGTTTATATCTCCCTTTGGAACGGCACTTCTGCCTTATTTGAGACTTCCGGCTACACGGATCGAAAGTATCCACTCTTATCTGGATTCGCCTTCTGGGCTCACCGGAGCGTAATGCTATAGCACATTCCTCCTTAGAAGTCACATTTGGTCTGTTCTGAGGGGTGCTTAGCTTTGAAACTGCAGAGTAAGAATTCTGAGATTAGGGAGTTGGGAGGAACAAAGGAAGCCAGGGACCACTCCAGGGCTCAGTCTGAGTTAGCCATTTTCCACAGTACTGTTGGAGAGGGCGCCCTGCATTTGCCTGGGTGCAAACATCAGATTTAAAGATGTCTTCGTTATCTGTTTTGGAATTAAGAGTTTTGGGGTGTGTATCTAACAGGTTCCCCCATCTTATGATGATCGAATTTAGAGAAGTCGGTCAAATGTGCTGACATTCCTGCAGAGTTGGAATATAATATATTTATTCAGGAATCTTTTGGTCTCTCCACAGACTCTCTCTTCTTTCCCTCCGTCACTATCCCCCAGCCTCTTGTACCTGAACAGTTCCTGTGCTGAGTGCATGAGTCTCCTTGCTTCCACTCCTGGCCTTTCCTCTCAGGTTGACCTACTGAGAACAGAAATCACATCCTGTTGCTATTCTAGCTTCTCTGTAGCTGCCCACTACTTGGAGAGTAAAATCCACCCCCACCCCACCCGGAGGTAACCTGGAAGGTCCACTTGTCATCTCTCCTCTGCTTTCTCTTCGTGTATGATCTTGGTTCCCTTACCACCTATGGGCATGACTGGACATTGTCCTTTGCTAGAACGGTCACTGTAGGGAGCAATGTACTGTCTGACATGGGCACAACCAGTCAAAAGGACCAATGGGAATGCCAAAGCTCTCCTCTGTTCTGAGGGTGAATACTGGCAGTGTTGGCAAAAAATGTCCACCATAGCTCTACTCCCTGCCTGAAGAATGCCCCCCCTACAGAACCTATCTCCTTGGTATACTGTATCGAGCTGCCTCCTTGGCCACTGTGTATCGTAACACTGCCTCCCTGTTTATCTGTATGTAACAACCTGCCTCCCTGAACAGCTGTATGCAGTAACGCCCCCTCTCTGTTCAATGGTCTATAATAAACACTCTGAGCTTCCAGGGTGCTGTGGCTTCTCTACCTGAAAACCTAGCCCATCTTCTCTGTGCTTGTGTTTGTCAGTCTTCCTTCCCTTGAGGCACAGTTAGGTTAAGTGAATCCCTGGATCCATGCACAGATCCAGCACCTAACCGCCGTCTCTTCGTACGATGCTTCCACCTCGGGTTACCCTGAGCAGCCTCACGCTCTCCAGCTGTGGTCTCCTCACCGCGCACCACACACTCGGGATGGCTTCCTCTGTAAGTGCCTTTGCACATTTGTCATTGGTCCCATGGACATGCCTATTGGGTCTTCTAGGAATTGGTGGTAACCAGAACGACATTTGGCGGAAGGATGGAGCCAATAAACACCTGCCAGGTGAATGAATAGCCCCGAGCAGGGTCCTGTGCTTTGGCATAAAGAGCCTTCCTCCCCACCTTGTAAGCCAACAGCAGCAGAGGGCCCAGAGAGGATGGATGGCATGCTTGGAGAAGGTGTTATTGCCATACTGGTTCGATTATATAATGGCATCTTTTTCAATCTTTATATCATCTAGTTTGTGGTTACACTTTAGGTGTGTTTTTCCTCCTTAAGAACTCAATCCATTTGCCCGGCAAAGCATGCAGGGCCCACCCTGCAGAGAGCTGTGAGCCTTGTTGCTGCTGTTACTGGCAATGGATATAATAGTCATTTCCCCGGAAGATGGCTCCTTTATCAGATATGTTCTAGAACATTCTTTGTGACAACTTGCTAGAACTGACTATGAGAAGTCTACCCGGGATTTGGCCAAGTTTTGCCCCATGAGCAGTGAGTTACTTTCTTGCCATTGGTGCTGACCTTTCCCTCTTAGGATGAGTGTGCATGTTTATGGGATGCTGGAGAGAAAATGCCAGCTTCCTTTTCCTCCCATAATTGTTAATTTTTTACCCATCGATTTCTTAGCTCTCCAGCCTTAACTCTGTACCCTTTCCCATTTAACACACGCTTATTTGAATAACTGATCACAAATCTTTCCCCTCTTGCAACACTGCCCTAGTTTCATTCTGTTGCTGTGATTAAAAACAAACAAAAAACAAAAAACCCACACTGACTAAAAACAATTTAGGGGAGGAAAGGGTTTATTTGGTTTGCACTTCCAGGTCACTGTCCAGCATTGAGAGAAGTCAGGACAGGAAGCTGATGCAGAAATGATGGAGGAGTGGTGCTTGTTTTGCTTGCTCCTCCTCCTCCCTCCTCCTCCTCCCTCCCTCCCCCTCCCTCCCTCACAAGCTCATGGGTAGGTAGCAAACTTTCTTTACAGCCCAGGATGGTGTTTTACACAACAGGCTAGGCCTTCCTGAGTCAATAATCCTGGGAATTCCCCCAAAGACAGACCAACCTGATAAAATTACTCAGTTGAAAGCCTTTTCAGGAACTTCTAGGCTGCATCAAGTTGACAGTTAATGCAAATTAGGACAAGTGCTAAGGTCCTATATGTTGAAAACTGAATTCAGACAAAACTTTAAATAGAGTGATTGTTGAAGTCAGTGATCTCACAGTTGCACATTATCTTGTGATTTGGGTACCACACTAGTTGCTGTCCCCTAGCTCAGGACAGAGGCAGAACACCCTCTGATCTGTGCCAAGCCTGTGCTAGGCTGCCGGCATGCCTGACTCTCACTGGCTGTTTCCCTGCAAAACCAATTTATTCCCAAGCACTCACAAAATGGGACAGTAAGTTATTTTAAATGAATTGTGAACATTCTCAGAGATAACTCATGCTATTTTGATAAGCCGAGTAGATTAGATATTTGAAATTCTCCAGTGAATATATTTGCAATGTTTGACTTAATGCCCTGTCACCAAAATATAGTCATTCTTCTTTGAAATTTGCAGGGTCTTGCCTGGCTTGTCTAACCCTTATATCTCTTATTTATTTACCGTTTTTCTTCACATTGGCTTCTTAATCTGAGTACCCTGATGTAAAGAGGTACTGTTTATTTTAACTGCTTACGCAAACTGCTCACGCGTCCTTAGCGGGCATAGTAGAAGATAACCAGACAAATAAATATATAGCTATTAAAATAAGATGCCCAGGGTGGAAGAGATGACTCATGCTGTTCTTGAAGACAGCTCAAGTTCAGTTCCCAGCACCCATGTCAGGCAGCTTTACAGCTGCCTGGAACTCCAGCTCCAGAAGAATGTGTGGCTTTATGTGCAGTAGCTTAGCCTCAGAAAGCCTAAGTAAACAAGGCCCTACTAGTATTAGGCAGCTGAGCCACAGTGCTAAACACCAGGAGGGCTGAACCTGGATCAGTGTGCCTGTCCCCAAAGTAACACCGCCACTACATGGGGCAGGAGGGAGGAGGGAGGTGAAGAGAAACCACACAGCGGTGAGGTCTGCTTGCAGGGCTAAGAATTCTGGATTTCCTCGGATGACAGAAAGGATCCCTGGGGGCTGGAGAGGATTGAAGGAGGTGTTCAGATGAGCCTAGCAGGAGGGCCTGGCTTTAGTTGTCACACAAAAAGGGCCAGGGGCAGAGAGCTAGAAGAGGCAAGACCAGTAGGCTCTTGTGCCAGCCCTCTTTTTTCAGTGGCTTTACCAAGAGCAGGAACCCCTGCCCTGACAAAGCCTGGCTCTTAGGGAGTGTCAGGTTTTCAGTTTGGCTAGTGAAGCAGTCCCTTCTGGAAGGCTTGTTGCCTTCACTCAACAATGGTTTTGATCTTTAACTATGGTCAAGGGCCACCTTTTACACACCACTCATTCCCCCTCTTTCTTTTCTGTAGGGTTTTTTTTAATGCCTTGATAGTGACATAGGCAATCTGATCCCAACTCCCTCCTCCCCTCCCTTCCTCTCTCGCCTATGTTTCCTCCTACCCCTCCTTTCCCTCCCTCCTCCTCTGTGTTGCCTCACAATCCTTATTTTACATAGCTATAACTGATCTCAAACTCACTGTGTACCCCAAGGCTGGCCTTGAACTTGTAAACTTCCTGCCTCAGCCTCTTAGGTATGATGGTCTACCTTTCTAGCTCTGGTCATGGTGGTGAGTGGGAACAGGTCAGCCCCTGTGTAAACAGATACTAGGAACTGATTCTTCTAGTGGGAGAGAGTCAGTCCTTGGCCACAGTCCTTGATTAAAAAACACATGCTTCAGTACCCTAACCTGTCACTTTGGGAGCAGAGGCTTCTAGGACTCGGGTGGATGGATTACATAGTACCCCTGAACACACATCTGCTCTCTTATCAGTGTTTCATAAGAACCCAGTGAAGTTATTAGCAGGGCAACACATCATGGTGGACATGTGCATGCTAAGAGTTCTAGAAATATCTGTCACCTCCTTTTCCAGCTCTGAACATTTGTTGGGGCAGCCAAGTGAGCCAAAGTGACCTTCCTCCTAATGAGTAAGCCTCTAGGGCCTGCATGTACTGATGGCCCAGGTTCCATCCTCTCCCTGCTGGCATTGCCAACATCGACAAATGCATTTCACCCCACACTTGGAGATGGTTCCCTGAGCTAAGCAGGGTCACAGTTTCCCTGAATCGATCCCTACAGCATCGCCAGCTGATGGTTCTGCTAGCAGACACACTGAGCCTGCCAACTTGGCCTTATCAACACGTCTCTTCCCTAATAGAGTAAGCGCCCTTCTCAGCCTGCACGGGGCTTGCCGGGAGCCCCTTGACCACCCTGATGCCTCCATCGGTGCAGGGCTAGAAACTTTTGCAAGACTCCAAGCATCTGGCTCATCTTATCCAGATGACACTTGGAATTTTAATCTTCCAATTGTGGGTTTCCATAAATCTGGGTTGAAACTGTCACCCCCAATCTCCTCTGCTGTGGGAAAATGGCTTTGAAAAGATGTGCAGAGGCGGCGGGACAGACCCAAGTGTGGCCAGCCAGGAAGGGCACTCTTGGGTTATTGGAGAGGAGCCATGGGCAGGGAGTCCCAGGGCTTTTCACTGACCAAGCGGCTTCTTTGATTTCACTACTATGGGAGCCCAAGTTGGGATTCAGGGGTTCAGAAATAAGGTTTGCCAAACACTGTGTTTTTTTAGTCATCTCCTGCCGGCTTTGACATACCCATTTACAGACAGAGAAAAACTGAGGTTCCCATAGGGCAACCTGCCCAAAGCTGCAAGGCAGATGATGGAGGAGACTTGTAAATCTGTTTAATTGACATCAAAGCCTATGGATTTCCGGACATGTCTGACTCTGTCTTGTTTAATCTATGGATTCTTGGAGGAAAAAAAGAAGAAGAAAGAAAGAAAAGAAGGAAAAAAGGAAGATCCTTGAAAGTCTAGCTCTAGGTTGCTGGGACTTCCCTAACTCTGCTCCGTTAACCCTTCTAGCCCCATCCTGCCCACTCTACTTGGGAAGGCAGGAAAGGATTCTGTGTCCTATAGGACCTCATTGTGAGGGTTAATGTGGGGTTGACTTGAAATCATATTAGCGTTTCCTGGAGACTGGTCCCGTGGCAGGTATGCCCATCACTCTCCTGGTTGGCTGTCGTCATTCTTAAGTCTGGGAGAATTCCCAAAGGCCCCATTGCTTGACCTTAGTGAGCCCAGAGGACTCCAGATTACAGGCAGAAACCTGGCAGCATAGGCCATTTATAGCATTTGGGAAGGTCAGGCAAGAGCAAGGGGAACCACTGTAGGGCATAGGCCTTCATCTGAGTTAATTCTATAAACACTCAGTGTCCCCAGTAGCTCTCTCTATGGACACATGGCTTGTGACTTAGCACTAGTTACTCAGCAATGAGTCTGATAAACTTAGGAGCTGGCCTGTACCTGTTCAGAACACCTGCCAGACTGGCATGGGGAGAGAAGGCCATTTCAGGGATGTTATGCGCTGCTTGGTAGAGCTTCAGAAAGCCTGTCTCCTGCCTCTGGAGGCTTTTCCCACAGAGCATCTACAGACTTAACATGTTAAGCAAGCATCAAGGCCATGGCTGGAGTAACTGACTTTCTGAAGCCCTTGCCTTATTTTCTTGGGTTCATTGCTCCTTGGGTCACATACATTAATGGGGGATATCGGGGCCCCAGAAGATTGTATTTTGAATGGACTCATCAGTAGCTGAAACATCTGTTCTCACAAGGACAACTTGGTGGAGATAGTGTTTAAGCCACCCTGGTTTCCGCCCAAGTAGGATGCAACAATGTATCTCGCAGGTTCTTGGAATCGGAGAGAACCCCTGACATTCTACTAAGTGGATGCGCTTTGATCACTTTGATCGAGGCAGGCTTAGCATTAGTGATGGCTTCAGTGTTTCTCCCAGCCCCCTCGCCCACCCCCTCACCGAGTTTGCATTCTTTCACCAGCTAGATGGCAGACAGTTCCTGCCTCAGGATGCAGCCCCTCTCCACTGTGCAGGGAGTCTGGGACTATTCTGACTAGCCTTCAGTGTAGTTGGTCCTGTGCCCATTTCAGGTCTGGGGGAGTGAGCCACAACCTCACTGAAGAAGAGAAAGCTGGCCCCAGCTGGCCCCAGGAGCTCAGGCATGGTTGCCCCCTTGTGTGCACATCTACAGCCCCCATTGAGTTCTCAAGTGTCCGGGGTCTGAGAAACAGGAATGGCTCCCATTGTCTCTAACACATCATGTGGATCAGTTCTTCCCATTGCTAGGCAGATGCCCAGAGACCTGCCCAGAAAATCTACTCTCCACCAAATTGTTTCGCTCTGAGAATCCAGATCTGAAACCAACTTGTCCTGAAATGTGAGCCCAGTGAAACTGTGGCTGACAGTTTTGCCTTGCTGTGTCTTTTAAAGGAAAGGGGTGGTGGGGTGGGGAGGATGGGTGTGCGTGCGTATGGGCGTGCATTTGTCTGTGTATGCATATGTATGTGCCTGTGTCTGTGTTTCAAAATCTGCGTCTGTGTCTTTGTATTCGTGTGTGTCTCTTTGTGTGCATCTCTGTATATATCTGTCTATGTTTACATTTCTGTGTCTGTTATGTGTGGGTTTTTGATCTGTCTCTGTGTATATGTGTCTAAGTCTGTGTGTGCAGGTGTATGTCTGTGTGTATCTCCGTCTCTTAGAACCTCTTTGAGATCTCACTATGCCATGATTGCATCATGAGCGACTATAGAACAAGGTGGGACCCTGAATGCCTGGGACCCGAGTCTGGTTCAGTCCTAGGTCTGCTTTCTTAAGCTCTCAACCTCAGAAAATCTCCCCATAGGAGACAATGTGAAACAAATGAGCATTAGGGCCTTACCTCCGGACCAAGTGTGCACTTTAATTAATGCCTGATCATTTTCCTCACGGGTGATTAGGATAGAACATTTCAAAGCACAAAAGATGACTTTGTTTATAGGGAGGTTTTGTTTTTTAACCCCTGAAGTAACCCGAGAGTTTATTTTCTGTCTGATCACAATCTCCCGGACGGCTGACAGTTTGCCTTTGAAATGAGTCAGCTTTGATCAGAGATATGGCAGCCAGACAGGTCCTTTCTACTGTCTGTGACTTGGCCCAACCAGTTTGACAACAGCAAGCTACATCTCAGGGTGGGGAGTGAAATATGGTGGGCACTGCGGCAGCCCTGTGACAATGTAGCCTGTCTCTTGGTTGAAATCAGCAGGCTGGGTACTTGCCCCCTCTGCTCCCAGTGGGTCACCCACGAAGCATCGTTCTTTGCTATGTGAGGATGAGCAGCATGATGTTGCCACACATTGGCCACTCCCCTTTGGCGGGGAAGACCCCCCACATATGCACTGCTAAATGTGAAAAGGTTTGTCCTCACAGCCTCCTCCCTGCCCACTTTGCTTCACCTGGTCTCTCGCTAAGGCTTTCTCTTCCTAAGCAGAGTGCTGCGTGGCTGGCCAGGATCTTTGACTCCTTCTGAAGGAGTTTAGGGCTCTGTATGTGAAAATAGAACACAGGGGCCAGAGGGGTCATGAGGCAGGATGACTACACTGGAGACATCCTATAGGAGGATGTGGGGGAGCTGGCTTATGACTGTCTTCTGGGGGGGTGGAAGGGTGGCTGCAATAAGAAATCAGGTCCTTTCATTTTAGCAATTGCCTTCAGAGTCAGCTGTGGGATGTGCACTTGAAATCCAGGCAGTTGAGAAGCAGAGGAAGTTCAGAACCAACCTGGGCTACATAGTGGCACTCTGTCTCAATACATACATACACACACACACACACACACACACATATATACATATATATATATGCACACACACATACATACATACATACATAGTGGCACTCTGTCTCAATAAATACATACATACATACATACATACAAAGTGGCACTCTGTCTCAATAAATACATGCATAGATATATACATGCATGCATGTATACATACAAAACAAAACAAAACAACTTACAGCCTTGCCCAGCATCAGCCTCTGTTAGAGGAGCAGAGGGTAGGAGAGGAAGAGAGGTGTTCACAGGCATCTGAAATGCTTTTCTAAGACAAAGACTTACAACCGAGGCAGCTCGCCTGTGTTTAGTTCTGAAGGCTGGGATGTTCACTGCTGGGTTTCTCGGGTCCAAACTGAAGTCAACAGAAAGAGGCTTTTCAGGAAGAATATCCAGGAGCTAATGGGCTAGGAAGTTTCTTCACAGCTTGATGTTGGGAGAACTTAGCATGGAGGACAGGCTTGGGATTCCATGACAAGAAATGGGCCTGAGCACTCAAGAAGCTCTTCCTGTGCCTCAGGACCTTCTGACTCTGGGTGCTGTGACTCTCATTATATGGGAAAGGCCAACCAGTAGATGGTCCCTCACTGGCACAGAGACTATGCCATTGCAAGTCCCTGTGGTCAGTGGACTGGCCTCCTATTAGCCCATCTTTTAAATAAGATGGTATTCATCGTGGTTTCTCTTTTGTTTGTTTGTTTATTATTTATTTCATGTGAGTACACTGTAGCTGTCTTCAGATACACCAGAAGAGGGCATCAGATCTCATTACAGATAGTTGTGAGCCACCATGTGGGTGCTGGGATTTGAACTCAGGACCTCTGGAAGAACAGTCCGTGCTCTTAACCTCTGAGCCATCTCTCCAGCCCTCATCTTGGTTTCTTATGTATGATGGACTCAGAAGACCCAACAAAGCAGTTAGACCTCGTTGTAGTGTTGGCTAGAGCAGGACATCAGTGCTTGTTCGTCCTGAGAAACAGTTTTGGGCAACAAGGCACAGTCACTGGGGACAGGCCATTGGTAGAATCTTTGTCTTCCCACACAGGCTTCAAGAAAAGTCTTAGAGTCTTATAGACTGCTCTCCCTAACCCGAGCATCCCTTAACCCTGACTGGAGAGCACAGACAGATGTGTGCAGTGGCTTCCTGTCTGCTCTAAGCAGCCCTTTAGATCACAGAGAAAGGCCACTGCTCTCCAGCTCACCACACCCTCCTGCAGACAGTCGCATGTTCCAGACGGGGCTCTATTTCCTCCAGCAATGCAGATGCATCTTGTCTCTTGCAAGATTTCATTAAAGCTCCTCCAGGGGGTTACTGTGTCGGGAGATTGCCAAGGTCATTCCTTCTGCAGTGCTTTCTCTCCTGCTTGTTCTTGGCACCAAAATATTCCCAGGTGAGCATATTGTGCTGGTGTCATGTATCAAAACTGTATAACAGATTCACCAGGCATCTGCCGAACCGAGGCTCAGCCTCTGATTGCAGTGTGTAGTGCTGGCCTTGGGAGTATATGTGAGGACTGCCTCCTCTGGTGAGGGCCAGCTCTCCCATTAGCAGAGAGCACCCATCCCATATCGGAGGCTGCCAGGGGCTGCCCTGTCTAGGACTAGGTTAGAGGTCACTAGAGAGCTGAACTGTGAAGTGTTTCATCCTTCTAGGCTGTCTGCTGCATTCGTCGGGGGAAGCTTCAGGGTGACTGCATGGATTGCTTTGGGTCCTCTTGTGTGGTTTAGAAGTCACTTAGCATCTCCTGAGTGCCAGTGACCTCACTATGAATTGGGGCAGTTGTCCTTTCCTCACAGGGTATTGTGAAGTTTCCCTGAGGTGCCACACGTGGTAAACCTAGACAGATCAGAGTTCTGTTGTGTTCAGGGAGTTGCCAGACGCACTGGAAGCCGCCGCCCCCCTACAAGCTGAGGATAACACTTGGGCTGAGAGGACCATCACTCTCCTGCTTGGCAGTGGAAAAACCCTCTGTACAACAGAACCAGTTTTACCTGCAATCATGAAGGAGCCCAGTGAAAAATAAAAGAACCGCAGCCTGATTGGTTTGGCATAGGTTTCCTGGGCCTCACCCAATCTGTGGCTTAAAGGGTTGGGAAATGGCCAGATAAACATGGGCTTTTGTCTAGGAATGTTTGGCCAGGGGAAGGAAGGGGAAGCATGGGGGTGAGGTAGGATTAAGACTGAGGTGGCAGGTGTAATGTCCGTGGCCAGTTGGCTTAGTGACTTTTCCTGGTCACTTTCGAAGTTCAGGTGTGTTTATCGGGTCGATGTGGGAGGAGCCAGGCTCCCTGCGGTTAGGGGAGGGTATGCTTCTCTACTGATCTGTAGCCCGCCTCGGCTGAAAACCTACAATATGTGTTCATCTAGTTTTATACAACTCTAAGAGAGGAAACAATGTGGGGAAAGTACTCATTTTCATTTGTGTCTATCAAATCTACTCCAGTTATTGGAGTTCTGGAGTCATTCATTTGTACTCCCTCTTGCCTACCTTGGTGCAATGGCAACCAGAGTGCCCAGTCCCCTCGGACATGACCACCTAACGAATGGCTGGTTAATCACCAACAAAAGATGGTCTGGCTTCGTCCTCTCGAAGTGCAAGGTTGATTTTATCCTGGTCAGTTATCAGGGATCAGATCTGCGGGTGATGTACAGGGAGGGTACCGTATAAATTAATCTCAGTGTCATGATTGCTAAGACAGTCCATTTATTGGCTATGTTGAATGACAGATGGCAGAGTGGAAGATTATTCCTCTGGCTGGTTTCTTTGTGGTTCACCAAGCCCATCTTTTCTTCTTTTTGTCCTTCAGTTGGTCGTCCACCCGTCAGTCAACCATTTATCCCTCTAGTACTTACTGTTACTTGAGTAGACAGTGTCTGTGAAATCTGTAGAAATGGCGACTGTGGATCTTGTCCTCAGAGACCCTAATAGGGGAAATAGAAGTTAAGAAATATAGATGATTTGATGAAAAGAGAAAGATTATTATTTTGGGGTGTGGGGGAAGGGATTAGCATTTGAATCCAGTTTTGTTGAGGATCCCAGATGACCCCCAACTTATGAGGCCTGAGCTTCCCATACATAGAAATTAATATCAAGGGACTAGAAAAGGCCATTCTCCATGAGGAATTGTAGGCGCCTCCTCTGAGAGGGAGGAATAGGAGGAAGTAGGGGTGCCTGCTTACAATGCAGGTCATGAACAAGACAAGAGATTGGGACTCACTTGTAGGTGCTCAGAAATGCTTTCATGGTGGCTGTGGTCCAGAGGAGGCTTTCTGAACTTCACTGCAGTCTGCCTAGATATTCAATGAGGTCTTTCAATTTTTGATGTTTGATTTCGGCTCCGAGTTGGGGCAGTCTCTGTGAGGGATAGCAACTGACTCTAGAAAGCCAGGCACATGTAGTTCCACTCATCTCTGCTTACGGTGCCTTTTACACCTCTCCTTTCCCGTTATTTCCCATTTACATGTGCCATGGTCTTAGGCAATGCCCCATGCTCTAGAAATATGGGAGCTTGGAGATGGGGGTTCAGCAACCATGGCCTCCTCTGTCTTTGGAATCTGTCCCTTGGTTATAAATAAGGCTGTTGCCTAGTGCCAGTATTGATGGCATTTGCAGCTGTCCTCTGGGAGACGGACTCAGACGAATAACCCATTTTCAAGAGGACATGGCCATTAGGGGACAGCTATTTATGGTTCCTATTGACCAGAGCCAAACCTGATTGTCACCGGCATTAAAGTTTCATGTGCTGGGAGCCTCCTTGTCTTATCTGGCTGTCTCTTTCCATTTATTTGAACTATCTACCACGTTTATCTCAGGTCCTCACTAGGATTTCCGTAGCTGTGTAGTCCAGCTGCTTGGGTTACACGTAGTGTACCTCTAGTCCTCCGACAGCCCTCTGAACTAGGATAGGCAAAGCTCCACCTCACACAGGGGAACACCAAGGGTCAAAAGGTTAACCCCCTTTGCCCACTTAAGTGACAGAAGCAGAAGTCAGCCCAAGTTCTGCTGGGAATCAAAGCCTGGGTAATTTCCGTGAAACCATGCATGTCTGAGGTCTGGACCTGGAATGTCACCTCGGAGGTTTTTATTTATTTATTTTGTCTGATGACAGGTTAGTCACTTGGCACTAATTCATTGATGGAACATACAATTTTTAACAGCTCATCCATGCCGGGTCTGTATTAGGAGCCACGCTGCTCCATCATCAGAATTTCCTTCCCATATTTATAAATAAATCAACAACAACATTTTATTATTGTAATTAAGCAATAAGTAATTAAACAATCAGGTTAAATAATGAAATTAAACAATGAATAAAATGCCAGGCCACATTCTTTATGGCCATAGAACCTAGTGCATTTTGAGAGATGACTGGGTCCTTCCAGGAGACTTTTCAACTACAAAATACTCTCCTGTGTGATGTTCTGCATCATGAGTCCCAATGGTTTTTAGTGGCCTAGACGTGGACAGTCTAAGCAGGAAATAGTTCTGCACCAGTCCCCTCCTCTGTCATCCCAGCCCTTTCATCTCTGGTACCTGTACTTCTTCAACTTAAAGTGTGCAACATGATCAGGTCAGGAGCCAGAGAGAGACCCTCTTCATCTCCCCCTTCACGTTGCCTCTGAGAAGGAAGTGTGTGTGATTGAGAACCCAGTATAAGGCCTGCCTTGTTTCTTCTTTACTCTTGGACCTTGGGTACATCACAGCTCTGAATTCCAATCCTCCTATTTTACTGTATTCTTATCTATCTATCTATCTACCTACCTATCTATCTATCTATCTATCTATCTATCTATCTATCATCTATCTATCTATCTATCTATCTATCTATCTATCTATCTATCTATCTATCATCTATCTATTTATCGGGTTTTCAAGACAGGGTTTTGCTGTGTAGCTTTGGCTGTCCTGGATGGAACTTGCCCTGTAGACCTGGCCGGCCTTGAATCAATTCCCTCTTTTTCAAGGGGAGGCTTATTTCTGGGGAGGGAGCAGAGGTATTATTTTCGTGTTCTCATGTTGATTCTGTATGCTGATGCTTCTCACATTAAGGAAAACAGTACTTAAACCATATGTGGTAGCAGGTTTCAGTACTGGAGAGATTAAAGCTAGACGATCAAAGAATGAGGGCTAGCCTGGGCTATCGGCACACTCCAGACCAGCTTGGGCAACATAGTTAGACCTGTCTAAAAGAAAGAAAGAGAAGGTAAAGGGAATGGGAGCAGGGAAGAGGGCAGAAGTGGAAGGGGGCATCTTCTATAGGACTCATCTGAATCAAACTGCCTCATTCCCTCTACAACACTGATTTTTTTTAATGCTAATAAATACCAGCGGGATTGGTCTTAGAGCTTAGTTGGAGAGTGCTTGCTTCGATCCTAGTTTGAGTCCCAGTACCACCTAACCAGATGTGGTAGAGCTCATCTATAATCCCAGCACTCTGCAAATAGAGGCAGAGGATCAAGGTCATCCTTGGCTATGTAATGAATCCGAGGCTAGCCCGAGTTACATGAGATCCTGTTTGGGAAAAAAAAGAAAGAGAGAAAACACCAAGGCTGGGGCAATAGCCGGCTCAGCAGTGAAGCTCGCTTCTAATTCTAGAGCTGGGGAACTTTAGAAAGAAGATGCATATGGTTGGTCATCCTAGCTCTCCTCGTTATCTCACACTTCCAGCCTGGGTTCAGGCATCTGATTGCAAGGAGAAGGAGAATGGAGACCAGGAAGTCCCAAGGGTAGTGTGGGGGTGAAGGCACACAAGCCCACAGACCGTGCCTGCCGTGATGAAGACTCCAGCAGCTGGATGGCTTTTCTTTTCATTCTCTATCCATTGGCTAGAACTAGGGTCAGAACCTCTAGAGAGGAAATGGGAGCAGCGAGCCCTCTCCCTCTGCCCCCAAGGAGGCTACAGAGAGGGGAAAGGTGTGTCCTTGGGTTATGCTCACCGAGAAGTGGTTTTCTGCTCTACTGGAAGCCATCTCTTTCTCTTGATGTACCCCAGGTCACACTCTCTCCAAGGACACACTTCCCCCACCCCGCCCCACTGTGAGGGCGTCCACCAGTTGCATCCTATCAGATGTACTATCAGAGTATCCTGGCAGTACTCTTGAAGCCACCAACCATGCCAGCGCTCCACCAGATGCTCAGCACAGAGCTCAGCCCCTAGCACACAGCATCTCTGAACACAGGGATAATCTCCATCGGCCATTGACTCCTAGGTTGGGTAGGTCGGGAGGGTGTGTGAGAGCAACCCCGTGTTCTGAGCAATAAGGCCCTTCCTACACTCCTTCCTCTTTCTATGCCTGTCTGTCTTCCCTTTATTTGGACAGAGTGCTGGGATTCTCCCTCCTGTGTTTCTGGAATGCTGAATTTGCCCTTTTGTCCCACGCTTTGGTCACTGATACAAGCTGGGCAGCAACCTCAAGTTTAAGCCAACACTCGTACACACCCACTCTGCAATGCCGAGTTTCATTCATAATGACTGATGGCTGCCATGCCAGACAGCGTGGCATAGAATAGCCATGGGCAAATGCATCATCCTCCCTGAACCTCAAAGTCCCCGTGAGCCAACCGGGACCAGTCATAGAAACTACCTCTAAAGTCAGAGGGCCAAGCAGGGCAAATGCTCACGTGGGGCTTGGTGGGAGGCGTCTAGGACGTGTTCCGCAGCACCCGCTGTGCCATTCTGCTCACCGGCTACCCTCCTGAAGACTTCACTCCCTGGTGGACAGCCAGCTGGAGATGTCCCCATCCTTTGTGTCACCCTCCTCTGGCTGAGCAACTTGCCTGTCCTGAGGCCACCAGGGAGATGGCCCCATAGAAACTAGAACAAAAGCAGAACAGTGAGGGCTAACTGAGTTAAGCAACTTAGCGGACAGTGGAAAGTGCAGTTCAGTTTGCATGCATGAAGCAGATGGCCCACACGAGATGATTTCATTAGTTTTTATCATGTCAGGGGAAATTAATTTGCCACTTTATTATCTGTCCTTTTGTTTATAAAAAAGAAAAGAGATGTGATTTTGTTATCTTTGGCAAGAGCAATTTGTAGAAAGGGCCCCCACCGTAATGGAAAACAAAGATATGGCAGGAACTTAAAAAACTAATTGTCTTCTAATTGCCTGCTAAAAGTCTGCATAGCCCAGAGAATAAAATACTGTCGCCAATTGCTGATAAAATTGGCTTCTGTTTGCTGCTTCCAGCCATGGAAAGGAGATATGTGTGTGTGTGTGTGTGTGTGTGTGTGTGTGTGTGTGTGTGTGTGTGTATAATGTGTATATATGTATATATGTATATGTGATATATATAGTGTATATATGTACATATGATATATATGTATGTATATATGATATATAAAGGATATATAGGTACATGTACATATGTATATAGAATATATAAAGAGTATATGTATACATATGTAAAGGACATATGTACATATGTATATGTGGGATATATAAAAGTCATATGTATATATGTGTATATATCCTTTATATGGTTGGAAGAGGGGGATTTTTAATAAGGGAATCTTTAAAATCTCTAGGTGATGGGCTGCTGCAAAGTTCACTCATTT